>NW_010553873.1:0-5930 GCF_000687285.1 Phaethon lepturus | reverse complement strand
TAGGGAAACAAGTTTTTCTCTAGCTCTTAGGAATATTTTACTTAGCTCCGTGGGTTACTTAAATCTTTTGGACAATGACAAATTTTAGCATAATGTGCCTCTGAGAATCTCTTAAGGATAATTCTGAAAAAAGTCTCACATGATACTAGGCTATTTCATATATCCTTTTGAGTGTCTTTTTTAAATAAAAGCTACACAAAATTATAACTTCTATACAAAACTATTCCATTATAATTTTATCCCTTTCCTCCCACACAAGAAAATATCTCAGTACTTTTAATTTCATCACAAGATTTGGGAAAAGTAAGATGTGATCTTAGTGACTGTAGTTCTTTCAGGATGCTGAATGGTGTCTTCAGTCGAGAGAGAGTACTTACTAGTACCTTCGATCTTTGGGTAATTCTGCTAGTTCATTCTTGACTGTTAAGATCATCTTTTGCTATAAATATTGTTTCAGAACTAGCTCCAGAACTAGCTATGTTTCAGAACATATCTCCCTATATGAGAGATTACATTTATTTCATTTGTTGCAGGGTGGCGTTTCTTTCGAGCTGTTTTTCAGTAAAATAAGATGACTCCATTTACTCCCTGGTCCCAGCCTTTGAAGAAAAATCTTGTATCCAGCCCAGGCAGCAATTGCACCACCTGATGGAGCTGTTAGCGGAATCCCAATTATCCTGCAGATTTTTCCCAACAGCAGGTCAGAACTTACCTCCCATTATTTGCCTAGCTAAACATGACTTCAGAAAATTTTTGAGCTAAACTCAATTTAAGAATAGAAGTGTATGTACAGAATAGCATGTAGTAGATATTGCTTATATTCCTGATGTCCTGCTTGTCATTACAGTTGGTAATCAATTAACATGAATCTGAAGCACAGCACATAGGTTCTGCCACATGAAAAGACACCGTTATGGAAGCTCTGTGTATTAAGGCATGCAAAATCAAGACAAGACAATACCATGACCTGCACTTAAAAAGTAAAAGTCAAGAACACACATTCTATATCCTGATTTATGAACATAAGCTTCATGCGATTTTAAGACAATTTTTCCAGATCTGCGTGTAAATACCACATCACAGCACTACTCCATATATCCGTACAGTGTTTATCTGCTCTTCCCTGGTGTAAACCAAGTCTGTTTCTGCTATCAAAGACAAAGAACGAAAAGCCATGTAACCAAAGCCACAGCAGACAACCACTCCTGTGGTGAGCTGTTTTGTTCTGTTCAAAAAGCATTAACATTTTGAAGTACTATGGACCCAAGCATATTAGACATATCTTGCTTATCTATTTCCACAGTAAATTACGCAAAGTTAAGTGAGGCCGCACCTTGAATACTGTGTTCAGTTTTGGGCCCCTCACTACAAGAAGGATGCTGAGGTGCTGGAGCGTGTCCAGAGAAGGACAACAAAGCTGGTGAGGGGTCTGGAGCACAAGTCTTATGGGGAGCGGCTGAGGGAACTGGGGTTGTTTAGTCTGGAGAAGAGGAGGCTGAGAGGAGACCTTACCGCTCTCTACAACTACCTGAAAGGGGGTTGTGGCAACGAGGGTGTTGGTCTCTTCTCCCAAGTAACCAGTGATAGGATGAGAGGAAATGGCCTCAAGTTGCGCCAGGGGAGGTTTAGATTGGATATTACGAAAAATTTCTTCACCGAGAGGGTGGTCAGGCATTGGAACAGGCTACCCAGGGAGGTGGTGGAGTCGCCATCTCTGGAAGTGTTCAAAAAACATGTGGATGTGGCGCTTCAGGACATGGTTTAGGGGACATGGTGGCACTGGATTAATGGTTGGACTTGATGATCTTGAAGGTCCTTTCCAACCTTAGTGATTCTTAGGTCCTCAGACTGTAACCTCACCACAAACTAAGAATTAAATCAACTATCCAGTGCCAGCAGCAGAACAAGGCGGGAGGAGGATAAAAATTCCCATTTCCTGACAAGAGCAAAGAATTTAATCCAAAAGTGAGAGTACCACTGCCAGCATTAATCAGTACATGACAGAACAGACAAATCTGCAAGATTCAATCAAAAGAAAACTTATTTACATCAGAAACTTTAGTTATTTTGCCTAAGTCATTTAGGACCCTTCCGTAACGTACTGTTATCAGTGGCCATTGAGATTCACCCACTGTCAGACACCACAGCTGTCAAAGATTGGGAGCAAGAATCTGACTCTTTCCTTCTACCTAAATCTGTTTGTTCTGCAGGCAACCTGTAAGTGCCTTTCTGGATGAAAAGTAACTGAATATGACTTTGAATACTACTTCATATTTTTAATACTGATTTGGAAAATGCTAAGAACTACCTGTGACTACTGTTGTAAAATTTTCTTTGCTTCGGAATTTTTTTTTTTTTTTAGCGTAGGTGAATTATAGTAGCATTCAGGAACTGCATTCAATTTTATTTAAAATGTTCTTTCCATCAAATTCATGTACTAAGAGTTGACCTTGTTATTGTTTCTATTTTTCCCTATAGAGCAGGGCAGACCGTTATAAATGTGTCAGAATTCTGGAATGAACTGCTGGTGTTGGGGCCTCCAAGGATCAGCTTAACTTCATAAAAATTACTTTAAACCCTAACTTCATGACCTAGGTTTGAAATGTGTTCAGAGCTGAAATTTTCACAACAAAAATGGTAAAAACATTGGGATTTGGTTCCTGAAGCTGGAGAGAGCAGTAACACTGACTCATTAATTAATAGCCTACACCTGCGTTTTTAGTTATGCTTTTTTTTTCTTTATATCATTCTTCCTCTTTCACATTTTGTGACTGGTTGAACTGACAGAAAACTGACAAACATCAGCTTTCTTACCAACACAAGTCCAAAATTCTCTGTCACTTTTTTAAAACCTTGCAATCACTAAAACACTTGGCTAGAAAGATCATATAAAGGAAAAAAATTCCATTGCTATTTTTAAAGACCTCTCTAAAAACCCAAGCAAACAAAATTAGTTTGGGTACTGAGGATCAGAAAACCACGTATAGTAGGAAAGGAGGCAAGACCATTACCTTTACCAAGGATTACTGGTAAACAAATTTCTCAGTAGAAACCCTCTAAGAACATGTTCAATAGGACTCATAATTTTTAGATCAATAGAGGTGAGTCAATGAGACATTCTAAGCCTGTTAGATGTCACCTCTTCTCCAGAAGACAAAGCATCATGCTAAGATATTACACACCAAAAAGCTTAAGTGAACTTCAGAAAGCATAACATTATCCTATAAATATTTGCCTGTTTCACTTCTGCTGAAGTGAATATGGCCTACGGGGCAAACACAACACTTCAATGTGCTGGCAGAAAAGAAGAGCCAGCACATTGGCTGGCAGTGCTCAAGTGGGTCCAAGCCTGCTGTCACACCTCGTCCTTCCGGCCAACATCTGGCTCTGTGGAGTGGCAGAGTGCTGGGCACTTTTCTGATTCCTCCTACAGCTGCCCCAGCAAACGCTGCCTAGACACAGGGATATGATCACTCTAGGGGGTAATGAAGCATCTCCAGTGAGAGCTCCAACCACTCCTATTGCCTCTCAAGAGCTTCTGTGGGCAGATTCGCAACCTAATGGTCTCATCAGGCCTGAAAATTATTTCTTTCATTACCTGGAGATATCAAACCATCCCAGATACACGTAGTTCTCTAATCATTTGCTCATCCAGCCTACTGATAACGTATTTGTCTAAGGAATTTCTAGACCTCTACTATACCTAGCAGAGCAGAAACAATGCACTTTTTTAGTAGTTATTTTTATTTTGTAGTTATTTTTCACACAGGAATAGCCAAGCTAAAGTCACATGGGTTTCTCTGTATGCAGGGTTTTTGTTTAATACTCACTGAGGAAAAATACATGACATTTTATAGTCTAAATACACTTCCCTGGAAAATGAGAATTGCCCTGTAAGATTGTAGTCTGAGCAATGACGGAGCAACTAGAGAAACTGGAAACTTAATAAATCATTTTGATTAATGAAAATCATGCACATTATAGACCTTTCAGAGAAAAATAAAAATAAACCCCAGCCTCCTCTGTATTTCTAACTTTGAGTTTGTGACTAAATCCAGCAAGACAAAAGATTCTAACTCAACAAAGGTTATCCATCATTCTTCTGTGCTGTTACTTTTCACCTAAGGATAAAACAACAAAAAAACTCCAAATGCAAAATATTACATTATTAAATGTCCAAACAGCCTTTCACCCCAGCTGTATTCATCAACACTACTCACAGCAGACTGCATTTCAGAATCTCAAATTATTATCCTTCCAAAAAAGCTTCACAAGCTGCTTGTGAGCTAATAAAATATTATGTGTAGTTATAAATGGAAGACAAATAGGTTCTCAGACTTACATAGTCTCTAAATTACCATTCTAATGTGCATTAATACCTTTTAATATATAAAAATACATTTAAAATTAATGTTGCTTTGAAAACAAATGGCATAATTTTAGAAAATGAAACATTCTTAAAATTAAAAACAGCAACAAACTCTTAACTCTTGACATTCAAAAGGGAGCATCAAGTGTCATTATATTCTTCTGAAACTTAACCCTTGTCCCTCCTCCTCCCTGCAAAAAAGCACAACAGCAAAGCTTGGCCTGTAAGAGCAAGTTTCTCAAAGTCCTGCTTCTCATGGAGTTCTAAGGAAAATGAGACAGACCTCTCCCAGTTCCTCTATGGTACCACCAACAACAAATACATTCAAATTAAAAGTGACAATACACTAACATCAAAAGAGCTTGATGCTAGCAGAAACTCCTCTAAAATTTAGTCATGCTTTTGCTCATCTTTGGAACCAGAATGATCAGGATGAGCAACTTTAAAAAAACAATGCTTAGGTTCACAATATGAATTCCAATGCGTTCAGTTCTTGTCTGCACTGCTAAACTTTATCATGATCAAAAAGAAATCTACCGTCGGACATACAAAGATTAACTATCAATTAGAGTTAAAACGCTGTTCTTCTAGATCTTTTCTATTACTGGGTGGGCCTCTTGTCTTTAAGCAGCATATTAGAGAGGTTAGTGCTAGTGCTCTTACTTACTCTCTGCTCCTCACACACAGTTACACAAAGGGGCACCCTCTGAAGCCTGATCAAAATCGGGAAGAATCTTTTCTCATGCAAAATATTAGACCTGTATTTGTTATAGGAGTTTGCTCATGGGATAGGATTTGCCAATTTGCTGCACTAGAAATGCAGAAATGCCCAACTTGAACTGAAAATCAGTATGTAACGACTGCATATATATTTCCATGGAGCAATAAACATCATTTTAGAAAGAAAACATAGAAAGTATACGACAAAATGTCATTCTGACTTGTCATATGCAGCACAAAAAGCACTATCATTTGTATCCACCTCAGCCTCTTAGTAACTCTTTTCTAGTTGGACAGTTACTGCGGAAAGAAATTATTTCTCCCACTGGGATTTGTCATAAGGAAGTTATATTCCCCTAATTCCCCCCCTACTCCATAAGTATCTCGGAAAACTTCCTTCCAAGTGCTGGGTGCCTTCTCCCAGACCACAGAGCTGGGGCAGAAACCATGAAATTGGGCTGAGCCTGGCCCTGAAGGCCGGTGAAAGGCCAGCCCATGCCCCCGCTCCCTCACAGGCAAAGAGAGGGCTGGCCTGGCTCGGGATGCGCCTCCACAACTCGCGCGTTGCTGACCAGAAGTGACAGAAAATAGGTGCAAGGAGACTCCATTTTTGCTTCCAATTTGTGACACGGTGGAGCACACATTCACTTTCAGTGATTAAGCCGGCTCACAATCAGTCATCACCCTGGATGCACCGACATTTCAACAATTAATTCTTACAGGTAAGAGATAACGTCTACGGCTACAGTAAAGCTCGAATTTGTAACCAACCGCTCATGAGGCTGCCTGGGGAGATCGGTGGAGTCGCGACACGGCCCGGGCGCCGGTGGCGGTGGGGGTG
>NW_010553872.1:0-3590 GCF_000687285.1 Phaethon lepturus | reverse complement strand
GGTCTTGTCCAACCTTAATGATTCTGTGAATGTTAAGAATTATTGTATGTAGAGAAAAACTTTGCCCAAGTTGAAATTGTTTATCAAGCATACTGTTTTTTATACCTCAGTATGATAATTGTTAATTCTTAAGTAATTCGCTAATTTGCAGAAAGAAATAGTATTTAAGCTGTGTGGAGATGACTTCATTACAGTTGCAGTATAGTCAGTATGGGAGATTAAAGGCATAGCCTCCTATGCATGTAAAACGGCCTTATATTGCTTTAAAAATTGAGTTACCGTTGGCATAGAATAGTCTGTTTCTAGGCAAGAAGCACTGCAATTAGTGTGAAAGTAGGTCATGCTTAGGAAAATGTGTGTGTAAAGTACAGATCTCACTGGAAATAATTACAGAAAACTTGATGCTGTGGTGTTAAGTTATATGCTGCAGGTTGAATATAGTGACTTTGCTTGCTGTTCTTGAGCTACATAGTAATTGACAGAAGGTTTACTTCTAATTTTGAAGTAAATTGACCAAAACTGTTAGTTAAACTGGGAAAAAAGAGCATAACTAGGAATTACAGTTACAGAAAAGATTTTTTTTCCCCTGCTTATTTTCTGAGATTCTTAAATTGTAGCAGTATAGCAAAGTTTGAGTCTAGTTAAAATGAAAAGCCTTCTGCAACCTTCTGGGTTTTTTTGTGTTGACAACTCTATCAGTTTTGTTCATGTTTGTAATAAACTTCTGAAAAACTCATGTTTCTAGCAGTCTACCCTTGGGAATTAGGCTGAGACTCCTCTCTTGAGGAGACAACTTTTGTATTTATGAAATGTTCACTAGTTACTCAAGGAGTGCAGGACAGAAATCTAGAGCTTGTCTCTGCGTAGGAGGCTAGAATCCCATTCTCACTCTGCCAATACTGTGTTTTGTCCAGTGCTATGGTAACGGGAGCAAAAGGTTGTAAAAACATTCTTTGCCAGGCAGGCAAGCAGATGCAGCTCTCAGGGCTGAGTAAAGTGGTGCTGGTTTTGCTTAGCAGTTTTCAGAGTGAACTTGTACTAACTTTCTTTCACTTCTTTTTGTTGGTCATGATAGTTTGTTTAGTTAGACTTCATCCTCGTTCAGTTATGGCTGGGTATCGGGTGTTACCGCTACCTTCAGTAGATGGGTAGTACAACAGAGGTCAGCTTTCAGCTGGCTGAATATGGATATCAAGAACAAACAGACCTCTCACCTGCTTGCTTCTGCTCTCTTTTTCTGGAAAGATCTTCCAGTGCAGGCAAGGCAAAAGGCCCTTGAGTTGTGGGGACTGTTGTAATTTTTCAGAATCAGACAAGAGTATATTTATGTCTGGTCATGTAATGGGGTGCAAATGTGTGTTTTAGGTGATAGGACTCTGGCGTGTGAGATGATGTATCGTTGGAGGAGCCAGAGACTTTGGCCTTTAGATGGTTCTGCCATAGGCAAGGAAGGCTGTCCTACTTTTTTGTTTAAAAGCAAAAAAAGAAAGCCAGAGAGATTAAGGAACCTTTCATGGAGAAATGCAGGGAAGCCTGTTCTGACTTTTTAGTTCTGTGCTTTAGAGCTCATCAAATGCCATTGTAGCTCTCCGGGCTCTGCTAATTTGAGCATAAATCTCTAGGTTTTAGAGCTCTAGTACGCTGCCAATGGTTCTGTTGCCTCAGAACAACTGTTGTGTGAAGGTTTCTTGTTTTGATCTCTACTTTTTTATATGATTTTTTTTTTTCTTTTGTCAGATTGCGGGCATATAACTGAAGACAGTTTGTTCCTTTTGGTATGTCCAAATTGACAGCAGGTTAAAAGAAGTGCCACGTAAGAATAATTTCAAATTTAGAGTTAACGGATCACTGTGAAGGGATTTGTGTAATCCAAGCGTGGCTGTTTCCTAGAAATAGAAGAGTGATTATGCAAATTCCTGCCCCAGTTAGTTTAAGCCCTCTCCTTTATCTACTACCTTTGAAATGGCATACTCCTGTTACCTGGTAGCTATGCCACCTTATTTCTCTTTAAGTTTTTTTTTAGCCATAGTTATCAAAGGTAGCTAATTTAAAATATAATAACTTCTAGAATGATAAAATTTTGGGGCGTGCACATGTGAGGAAGTAGGGACAGTGAATGGTAATTGAAAGACTTGTGTTAGTTGGCTTGACAATGTGGGAAGAGTTCTGAGGATAACAGGGTTGTATTTGTTGTGGACAGACAACAAAGGCTTTCCAGCAGCTTGTGTTCCTTGGGCTACCTTACTCCTTTTTACAGTGCCTTGTGAAATGGGACTCTGTAACACAGCTCAATGGCAGCCTGATATAGCTGTGGTAACTGATGAAGATGCTGTCTTCATGTTGCCTGCCTTTCTTTTGGGAGCTATTCGCTGAATAGGGTGTGTATCTTCCCCTTATATGCTGCAGTTATGCTCTGGCAAATACAAGCTGTCCTGCCATCTGATTAATTACATGAGTACATTAGAATATAAATTGTGATGGTGGACGACAGGGCTGCGCGTCCTACCTAGCTTTTCTTGCTATGAGATTGTAATGTCTGGCAATGGACACTTGGAAGCAGAACCTGCTTTTGCTGCCACAGATAACTGCCTGTGATTCTAAATTAAAGCAGTTAGTTGGCCTCAGTCATTGCTATGTAATGAATTGAATTGAGAATTTATAGTGGAACGAAGAAACTGGCAAAGTTGGGAAATAACTGAGATGTTACATAAGCCCTTGTGGCTTGGGAAGCTGAAATAGACATCCTTTTGTAGAAGCGGCAGATTTTGTGAGATTTCTTGAGAGAGAGGTATAGTATCTTGTAATCTGATATTGCCAAAGAGAAGACAATTGATACAAGTAACATTTTTTGTACAGCAGAATGTAATTACCGTATGATGTAGTTTGTTCTAACTTCTGAAGGCCACTTTGCATCTGAAAAGTAACTCTTGCAAATGCCGCAATGACTTTTTAGTTTTATCAAGTAGCTGTAAAATCAGATTTGAGTTGAATTAATTGATGATTTTTACTTGTACACTTAATGAAAACTCTGCACACTAAAGTGTCCTTCGTGAATGAAGAACTATAGAACAGCAGATACGTGAGATAGAAGAGTTAAACATGCAGATCTTTGCTGTTTCTCAGATTCTTTGTTCAGCACATTTGTAATAGTGGTGGTCTCTTAAGGCCACAGGCCAAGGTAATGTGGTCTCTCAAGGCCACAAATATGTTGATTTTGTACTGGTATTAAATCCCAAATTAGCCTTGTATTTTTTTTATGTTGTTGTATGAACTAGAAAATGATCAACTTCACTGAGCTGTGTTACTGCAGAAGAGCTAACAGAGTTAAGGTGAAACTTGCATTGATTAACAGAATGAGCAGTGAGTCTTAAAGGCATGTGGGGAGTAAGTTTCTCTTACTGCTGCTTGCTTCTCAAGCAAGAGCTCCATCTGATGTTGTAAAGCAGTAATGAAAAACTATTAATACTGGAACAGATCCTCCTGGAAGCTATGCTAAGGCACAGGGAAGACAGGGAGGTGACTGAAGACAGCCTGCGTGGCTTCACCAAGGGCAAGTCTGGCCTGACCAACCTAGGGGCCTTCTATGATGG
>NW_010553871.1:12744-71278 GCF_000687285.1 Phaethon lepturus | reverse complement strand
CAGTGCTCTCAAGTCCTTTTTGACTGCCAATGTAATGCTTTGTTCTCCTGAACTCCAAATAATGCTTTAGTCTTGGATCTTTAAGTTTCTGAAGTTTTTTCTTAGTATTAAAAAAGTCACATATGACTATCTTAGATGAATATTGATAGTTTCTGTGAATAAAATTGTCAAGACTGTTTTTTGTCTGGAAAACAAACAAGTACTTATTTCTGCTGCCTGTAACTTTCACAGAATCCTAAAGGTTGTTGGTTGTCAGGTATACTACTTGGACTCAGATATCTGATTGGAGTATAAAGAAATCACAGAGAGCACCTCATATCTAAAACATCATGAGCACTACGCTATCACTGGCAAGTCAGATATTGGCAATCCATTTATGCAATATTATCAATTTTTTGTTAGTTAACATCACAAGGATGATAATTTTCTATTCTAAAGTTCACACACTTAATCATGGCTGCGTGATCTTTTTTTAAAAGTTTAATATAAACTTGAATGAAGCTGGTTTTCCTTTATCAGTTTCTCTTAATTTCTCTATCTTATTTGTGATTTATTTTGGGACAAAAATGTAAATCCTGTTGATCATTATACCAGCTACTTCATTTCACTTGCTGTGTTTAGTATCTTGATAACATCTTACTTCAGCTGATTACTGTGTTTTAATGTTGCAGCCAATTCAAGAATACTGTAGAACAAGAAGTGTATTTCCATAAAAAAAAAGGAAAACCTCAGTCTGTATGTTCTTATGAAATCTTTTTCTTACTGGTTTAAATAAATCTCATGTAAGCACAGTAAAAGAATTTATGTCAAAGTCTTTGAAAAAGGCATCATACACTGCTTAAATTTTTTTGTTCCAAAGATCCAAGATCTTTGTTTCAAGGGCTTACAGCATCTCAATAGTGTTATTTCTACTGTGGGGTAGCATACTGCAGGCAATGATATTGTCACATCAGCCCATCACTTTTCTCATGAACGTTTGGGAAATTTAAACTCTCATAAAATGTGAATCACTTTTACAATTTATGTAGCCCTCTAATATTATGCATGTATGTGAAAACTTCCATTGCTTTCCAGTCTTCTGAATGGTAGACAGTCAGATTAAAAAGCAATCCTAGGGAGATAGACCTAGAAGCCAAGATTTCTTTTTCCTAACTGCAGTAATCACTAAACCATAGTCTGGCTCCCTTCTCCTTCCTGTGCTTCTCACACTCTTGATGGCACAGTGGTCTACTTATTTTTCTAAAGGGTAAGCTGGACATGAGTTTCAAAGCATCCAGCTATCGAGGGCTTCCAGATAGCTTTTTCAGAAAACTGTAAACCATCATGGGCTGTGTTTTGAGTGAAAGGGATGGTGACTTCGTGTTGGACATGTCTTGAACATTGCTCTTAGGGATACAAATAGATGATGGACACAAGTCTTCCTGGTACCCAGTCTGTGAAGAAATTTAGATCACAGCTAACCTGCATAGAAATCTGAATATAAGTACACCGAGAGCTCTATGATACAAACCATAGGTGTCAAATTTACTTAGGTATGCGGTAGATTTTATTGCAGTTGGAGGGGGAAGATTCTGGATCTTAATTTTAAAGGCAGGTACTAACATTCTGTCTAAGACCATCTTAAACCTGCAGTAATTCCACCCTATGACTTTATTCCTGCTTCTACTTTATACTGAACATAGTGCCCAGGCTGATATGGCAAATAAAGGAGGAAGTGATATTTGGCTTTAGTCTTAATCACTCAAGTTGTTTGCCAAGAGAACACTCGAGCAAAGTCAGCAGAATGCTATTCAATGGATATTAAAGATGTTTATTTTAATTAATTTAGCGAAGCTTTTTCTGAGGTTATCATTTGCCTTGTAGCCATCTGGAATCAGAAACTTATTTCTATTAAATTACTTAATCACTGGGGTTTATTTGATTTTAGTTTTGCTTCCTCTAATTCCACAAGGGAGTGTTACTTCTGCCCAAATTTCAGAGAGTGTAATAAGATAAGATTTCTTTAACAATTGGCACATTCTTAATGATAAACCATTAGGGAACTCTTTTTCCCTTTTGAAAACATAATACTTGGGAAAAAAAAATCTGTTATCTCTCTTTTGCTTTGCTACTTTCTGCAATAAATTGAAGATTTGGGTTCTTGATGTCATCCTGGAGGACTGATGTTTCCTTAAATAAAGGCCACCTTGGTATACTGACCTATTTCTACACGAATTTTCCTTACGAAACCTTTCTATTCAGTATTTCCAATCATTATTCTCTTTCAAAGATTCTGTAGTTGTGTAACTAGCTAAAGCTTTTATGTCACACTGAAATTAACTGTTTTGTTGTTTGAAATATGTAACCTCTGAAATACATGATCCGCTGCGATGTAAGTGTTCTGTAGAGACAGAGTTGCTGCTGGATCTAATGAAATATCACCTGATAAACAAATTCCTTCCTTCCTTAGTGCAGTAAATGTTCTAGGGTCAAATCCTGACTGCACCTACACAAATCTTGCTCACAAATGTATCCACTGGCTTAATGTTCAATAGGGCTACAAAAATCAGTTGTCACCAGTTTAACTGCTGCCAGAGAATATAATTCAATCTTCGTGTCCTGGTACATTTAATAGGTTCGATGTTTACTATTTTAAAAACCGGTATTTCTCAACAAGACAACGTGTTAGTGGTTTAGTGACTATTTCTAATAATGTGAATTCAGGATTTTTTTTCAAATGAGTTCCTAATTATGAATGCCATCCAAAACACGTCCCTTTTAATAAGGGAAATGGATAACTTTCTGTCCTTGTACACATTCTTTTTTTAGAGCAATAGGAGAGAAGCTGGCTAGTATAGTTATGAAAGCAGAAAAGTTTTTATTGTATCCGTCTGTTTCGAGTTATTTATAACATATGACCCTGCTTTTTATAACTGCTTTCCTACAGAAAAATGTCCATCTCATCTAGGACAAGTGCAAACACTTCAGCAATGAACATTTTCAAGACCTCAGCTGAGTAAAAGTATCATGTTAGAACTGGAAAGATAAACTGGATGGTTTGTATTAGACAAGCAGGAGGAGATATAGAAATTTAATCAGTTTCCATACAATGATGTTCTGTTTAAAGGTCATCTAAAACACTGAATAGTCTCATACATTCTTCCAGATATTAATCATCCCACGAAAACCTTAAAATTCAACTGTGGCATTAAATTTTATCCAGTAGCTTTTATTCACGACCTGAATTAACATCTGATGTTTGCTTCATTATAGAGTCAGCCATATAATCAAGATTTTTATATAGTTTGTTAAAAGCTCAGCCGGGCATCTGCTTTACCTGATGTTACAGTGATTTGCACCAGAAGTTTTTCAATAACAAATATTTCTCAGACAAGAAGCCAGTATTAAGACTATCAAATTCCATTGGTTTGCTAATAACATTAACTGTATAGATTGCCACATTATATATTTAACTCTATTTCAGTGGTTGATTCTGTAAAATTACAAAACTAATATTATTTTGAAAGTAATTTCAAAGCAGTAGAATTCAAAACCAGTAGAACTCAGAATTAACAATGAACAATTTACTACAGTTTTACATGTTCTTAGAGTAAGGATA
The DNA here is from genome assembly GCF_000687285.1 of Phaethon lepturus. NCBI lineage: Eukaryota > Metazoa > Chordata > Aves > Phaethontiformes > Phaethontidae > Phaethon > Phaethon lepturus. The sequence goes on along the minus strand of NW_010553871.1, from coordinate 67,680 downwards.
GAAACTTTTTTTTAACAGGCATCTCCAAATTTCCAGTCTTTTGGAGCTGGAAATGGGAGGCACCATGTTTTCCTTTTAGGTTGTCTCTGATTAAGGAAGGAAATATACTTTTATGAAATTCATTTGTGTATGTTCTACCTTCAAATCTGTAAATAAAACTTGTATTGTGAACATTAATTAAAGGAAGACATAGACCTGTTAGAGTGGGTCCAGAGGAGAGCCACAAAAATGATCAGATGGCAAGAATACCTTTGCTATGCAGAAAGGCTTGAGAGGGTTGAGGTTCCTTAGCCTGGAGAAGTCTCCAGGGAGACCATACTGAAGCCTTTCAATGTATAAAGGGGCTTTTAAGAATGATGAAGACAGACATTTTGCCAGGGTCTGTAGTGACAGCACATGGGGCAATGGTTAGATTGGATGTAAGGAAGAAATTTTTTACAATGAGACTGGTGAGACAAAGTTTCCTAGAGAAGTTGTGGATGCCCCAACATGGGAAGTGTTCAAGGTCAGGTTGGACAGGGCTTTGAGCAACCTGATCTAGTCAAAGATGTCCCTGCCCATGACAGGGGGGTTGGACTAGATGATCTTTAAAGGTCTCTTCCAAGCCAAACTATTCTATGAATTATGTTTTCCACCTGAAATAGGTAGTACTTTAAACATTACAGATAAAAGGTGTCCCAAATTATTTTTACACTAATAAAATATTAATTAAAAGATATTAAAAAAGAGGGTTTCTAATTTCATATTTTACTACTAAGAATTTCCTCTTTATTGAGATTTGACTTTAAATTAACTGCCCTGAAGCGAAATATTGCTTGTTATAATTTCAATGCACACAGTCCATGAACCTCATTTCTCTTATGTAATGCAGGCAATCAATCTGCCATTTGAGTATTGTTGCGTATGTATTATACATGTGTAATTTAGATTCTTAAATGGTCATATTCAATAAAGATGAATTAATAATTTACATACAATAACAGCAACCCAGACTACAGAAGCTAATGTCCAGAGAAATACATTTTGAATAAAGTAATGAGAATCAGTTGTTAGTGTCACCTTTTATTTTTCTTGTTGAACATGCTTTGTCAAAAAAAAAAAAAAGCATCCCTCTCTGTACCCATTATAGATTTTGTAATAAAACAATTTTTTGTAGAAATATAGTTCTAGAGTCTTAATGTCTGTCACTCTGTAAATCATTACAGTACACTGGAAAGCTCCAAAGTGTCACTGGTGATGTATTAATTAGTAGTTATCATCTGTGCTGGTTTCAGCTGGATAGAGTTAATTTCCGTGAGGGTAGCTAGTTTGAGGCTGTGTTTTAGATTTGAGCTAAAACCAGTGTTGGTAGCACAGGGATGTTGTAGTTACTGCTGAGCAGTGCTTGCACACAGTCAAGGTCTTTTCTGCTTCTCACCCCACCCCACCAGCGATTAGGCTGGGGGGCACAAGAAGTTGGGAGGGGACACAGCTGGGACAGCTGACCCCCACTGACCAAAGGGATATTCCATACTGTATGACGTCATCCTCAGCATATGAAGCTGGGGGAAGAAGGAGGAAAGGGAGGACATTTGGAGTGATGGCGTTTTGTCTTCTCAAGTAACTGCTATACATGATGGACCCCTGCTATCCTGGAGATGGCTGAACCCCTGCCTGCCCATGGGAAGCAGTGAACGAATTCCTGGTTTTGTTTTGCTTGTGTGCACGGCTTCTACTTCACTTATTAAACTGTTTTTATCTCAACCCACCAGTTTTCTCACTTTTATCCTTCCAATTCTCTCCCCCATCCCACTGTGGGGAAGTGAGCTAGTGGATGTGTGGTGTTTTGTTGCCAGTTGGGGTTAAACCACGAATCATCCTAATGTTGGTTTAATAAGAATCAATAATTACCAAGAAATTATACTTTTGGGGCGGAGATGATTAAGGCTACTTTCCACCTTTTTCACCAGAATAAGCACATCCAAGATTAACTCACATACTGCCTTAATTTTCCAGGGATATAATCATCCTTCAGTTCCTCCAGCATTCCAGATACAGAAGAAATGCAAGGCCTGCACAGAAAAGAAATGCAAGACGTTTTCCTCATAGTGTCTTGATAAATGGTATTAGCTTCTATAAATAGCAAGTGCTTTATAGAGGAATTAAATGTTATCCCCATTTATCAGAGAATGAAAACTAAGGCACAGAAAACAACCCATGCAACATTTTGTAGGCGACTAACAGGAATACAATTAAATGAATCCTTTTAGACTTTACCTCCATTTTCTGTGTAATTGTACCTGGCAGGTACCTCTTTCCAAGTAAGAACAAAACTTGTACAATTTACATATGATTTGTATATAAATATGCAGAAATAAATGCAATCTTTACACAATGAAATCAAGCATATGGAAATAACTGAAAAAGAATTAATCAAAGTGTAAATTTGATCACTTGAAGTGAATTAAGAAAAGACTAACAGGTTTATTCTGCTATTACCTACCTATAATGAAAAAGGCGGGTTAAAAATTTGAAAAAGACTATTGAAAATCCATTGTCCTCTCTTTTCTCACTTGTACAGAAAAAAATGTTCTAAGACTCTGAAGTCTATTTACAGAGCTCATATTAAGTACAGATTTTCAAAGATTTTTGAGAAACTACTAGGAATTTTGGTTCTTAAATAACTCTGAAGAAGTAAACTAAGGCAGATATGATTTTGATGCTGCGCAGCTCCCCTGTTCCTTTAATCTTAATCCCAACCTCAAAGTACAAAAGCACATAACTTCTCATAGGAAAACTTTTGTACTAGATGTTTTCAAACAGGAGGGCTAGAAATCTCTCTTTGAGAAGGGCTCTTGCAAGCTCTTGCAATACAACACCGAAGACCACTGAGCAAATATGAGGTGAGTAGAAGCAGCTCTTGTAACTGATTCACTTATTCAGAGCAGATGGCTATTGCCATTAGCTCATTACAGCTAATTAAGGAATGTATAAAAGCTTGTCTTGCCCTAAATGAAATGTAATGAGCATGAGAGTGGATGTGTAGCTAGCTGTAAGGTTAGGAAGTGTCACAAGTACAGTAATAATATTTAGACACAATATTTCAAAGACACTCTGAAGCTTTTTGATTTTTTTTTCTTATACAAACAGGATTCCTTACTTGTTTGTTTTCCGAGTTAAGGGGATTAAACCAAGTCTTTTATACTTTTGGATTCTCTCTCTCCTTTTCCTTCTGTATAAGAGAAAACTACCTGTACTTTGCTTCTTTGTTCTTATTGATGTTTAACGTTAATGTAGTAGATCATTGAGCTTTCCTAGTGTTTTCTCCATTCATTCTCCTTGTTCAGCCAATTGATTCTTCAGCAGCTTTTATTTTCTCAATCTGAAATGTTAGCTGGTCTATAAAAGCCAAGAATCAGAAAGTGGTTGGTTTTTCATGGCTGCAATAAATTAACTGTTAGCCATTAATTTAGATCAGAAAATGTAAATGCATCAACAACACTCTTAACTGCTGAAGCATTATCTGCTGAAATCAGTGAAAAGACTATTATTGACTGGAACAGGCTTTGGAGCAGACCTGTAGCAGGAAATAAAGGGCAGAAATGAACTAGAGGAGACAAAGCAATAAGCTAATAGATTTATTTAAAATTCACTTTCTGTGTTACACTAAATTTAAGTTCAGGCTTTCTTTTTCTGTTCATATCTTTATGTAATATAAAAGGTCTAGTGAGGATTATGCACATCCAAAGCTTAGAAGACATACTGAGAAAATAAGTTATTGCAGAACCTATAGAAAACATTCAAAAAAACCCTAATTCTTAAAAAAACCCCAAACAAACAACAAAAACCCACACACCCTTTCAGTTATAGTTGACAGTTGCTGCAAACTGATATTGGGAATCTTTGCCTCATTTAACATGTTATATCATATTAGAGTATATTTCATTTGCCAATGATTTTTTTCCCAGGACGTAGAGGTGTACAGCTCAGCTTTAGGCATTTTTTGATAAATACACAGGAAAAAGAGCTCACCAAAATATCTGACTGATAATGGTTTTGAAACTACCATCTGTGGAATTTCAGTATGTATAGAGGAAAAAATAAAAATTCTGAAGAAAAAACTTAGAGGTTGGCTTTCTGGTTAAAATGTTTTCTCAGTATACAGAACAAAAGGAGTCAAGGGTCAAAATAGTTGGTTTTACTAGTAATCTTAAAATAGCTCTGTGTAGTTCTCTACTAGACTATGTGTTTATAAACTATCTGCCAAATGGGTAATGTGTTTTCCTCTTTCTTTGTACTTAATAGCAAATAAATTTAATTATAAAAGGACAGGTTTATGCTTACTGACTACCAAAGCTAACATCTTTAAACAAATGAAAACTGTCCTCTCCAAGAGGGACAGACAGTTAGCTTACTTTTTGAAAGTACCTATCGAAAATACATGAGAAGCTGTCGATACCATCTTCAGGATTGTTTCAATTAAACCATTTTATGCTAAAAATTTCAAAGAGATTTTATAGAAGGAATCCTGAGTGATGTGATTTTAGAACCCTCAAGTCAAAATATCAATCAAGGACCAGAGACTTCACACCTAAAGCCATCTGAGAAGAGACTTTGTCTTTATTCCCTAGCATTGCAACTCTAAGGCTATTTTTTTCCAGACCAGGACCTGGAAGGTTTAATGGGAAAGGTAATAATACGCCTCTGGGTTTATGAAGGGTGAATAAACAGACAGAGATCCTTGTTTAGGTTTCTAATGCAGCTACTTTTGAAACCTATATACCAGGAGTCTGCCTGGGATGCCAGAAGATGGCCTTCTGAAGCATAATTCTCAAAGTTGGTTTTGTGTCTCTGATCATTTATAACAGTATTTCTCTAACATAAACAGGGTTTTTAAACTGCACTGAATTGCCATATTTAGGGATTGCTACAGACAACTCAAATACAAAAAACAGTTCTACTAAAATTGTCAGACTTTTTTATGTAGCCTGATTATTACCTGTTTTTCTCCCTTGGTAAAGTCTGACCTATAAAGGATGTCCTCATCTGAGAGAATTATTTACTAAGAACTGGGTGGCAAAGTGCTTCCATCTGAAGAAAGCAATTTTTTTAACTTTTTCTACTGCATAGCAAATACAATAATTTGTAAAATAGTTTTAATCTTTTCAGGAAAGAATCATGGTACTAAATAAGAATCTCTTCACATCTGTTAATTGAAAATTCTTTATTCATCCAGGCTGGGATTAACCATTCTACAAAAGACATTTTTAACTTATTTTTGCCTAAATTTAAAGCTGCATGTTTCCAAACAGTGACAGCATAGAAATATTCATCTTTTTAAGCTTGAAATCTATGTTCCGTTACCTGGGAAACTTTGACTTTCTAGCTAAATTATCATATTAATTGCTTAATAGGCTTGTCATTACTCTTATAAAAGTAGATGAGAGTAATGTCAAGGACTTGCTTCATAAAAAGAAGTGAGTACAACAGAAATTATAAACCAGCCTGGCACATATGTCTTAAAGATACTTGATTACCTATTTAATTTTCAGCTCCTCTGTGAGAGGGGGAGCACATCCAGCAGGAGTACAAAACCTGAAACTGATTTAATGTAGCCCGTAGAAGAACTTTCATAGTAGACTCTAGGACCTGTGACAATCCATGATAGTAACAAAAGGCGATAATTGTAGGGATTTGAAAAGACTGGTTTCAAGAGTGGGCAGATGGCTAGAGGAGCAAAAGGAGCTTTCTGAGGCGTCCTCACGCTGCTGTTGGGGTCCATTAACTTAAGCCAAAAAGGGGTTTTACAGCTGCTACAAGGAAACTTCTGAGTGCCAGTGAGACAGTTTGATGTTAAATCAGGCACCAGCAGATCACTGCTGTGTGCTGAATTACCACCACTCTTAATTTCTAAGCAGAGATACAACAAAGGAATCGTTGTAGTGTGTGATGAACGGGTCGTTGCATGCGCTTTCTAGTCGTATGCGCTGTTGTAGTTACCTTGGGCTTAGGGAACCTATTGTATCACATCTCTACTGGCTAGTGTTGGCAACAAGAGCAAGCTCTAGGTGAGGCTATACTGATTATTGTTAGGGGTTGCTCAATCCAGTAGCACGATAGATGTGACGCTGCAGTGGATCAGTGCCTCCAGCTGGAGCCTGTAGGAAGGCTGAGCAGGTTTCGCACTGGTGCATACACACACGCGTGGCATGGCCAGCCACACTGATAAACACTGACAGAAAACTGTGCCTTAATTGGCACTGACTTAAACGCACACCCCACTCACAAACAGCATGGATGGCCTGATCCTCTTCCTCCCCTTTAACTGATCAGCACTAAAGTCCACTTGTGGGATATACATCCATGCGTACACAACTTGTATCGCTCCACTAGCTGGCTTCAGATGCTCAGCTGACCCGTAAGCTCCCCAGTTCCTGGCATATGAACACATGAGCTTCCAGTGTTTGTTGCCACACCCTGGTTATGCTCAGACATCCTGCCCCACTCTCTGGCTGTTCCAGCTTGGTGTTAACTAGCGCTCACTCATTCCCATTCAGAATAAAGAGCAGCCACACAGAAAGTAGAAAGAGAAGTTTCTTGGCTATTTTCCCATGCTTGTTGTCTCCAACCCACTCATCCCCCAGTACATCTCGATCTTTCCATTTCCTTGCATTCTGCCCTTCTGGACATCCTGTAATGTATTCTACATTCCCACAAAATTCATAATATATCCTATAGTAAATTTTGTACAGTTCCCGAGTGCTCTTCACCTGCATGCCATATTGAACCCTTCGTGTCCCATATTTAACTCCTTTGTGTCTGCAACCCATTCTGGGAGTTTCTTTGGTTGACTCATCTCGGTGTGCTTCCCAGCAGTGACAAGGGACCAGTCCTTCTCCCCAGGTAGCCCCAGAGGAGTGGAGAAAGGCAGTGATCCATTTGCATTGATTAAGCTCCTAGGTTTCCCCTGCCTGTCATTGTTCCTCTGGTCCTTGTTGGGATTTATGTTTACGGTGATTAGCCTTCAATCACATAACCTAACGATTACTTTTTCTTTCCAAAACATGCGTGCTTCCGATTTTTATAGTCAGTCTTCCATTGAAAGTCTTGTGAGATTTTACTAAGGGAGCATTGTGTAATTTAAAATAAATAGGGGAGCACTGTGGGGAGGGTAGAAGACAGAGAAAGCAACAGGATTAGAGCTAGTCAAATATTTTTCATTAGAACTCTACCGTTTTTAAAGCTTATTTTGCAAAAGTTAGGGGATTAAAAATGAAATTGATGATTTCTCTGTTTCTTTCTCTTTTCTTTTGAATCTCTAACTCACTTAAAATGTAGATGAATGTGAGAAACGTTTACTCTGTTCACTGACCAGTAAATTGTTGATAAGTTCTCAGTGTTACTTAAAACTCCTGGGAGAAAGGCCTGAAACAGGAAATCCTTTTTCACCTCTCCAACCACATCTGGAAGATGCTTGGATGAAATAAATAAAATTTAAAAAAGCTTTAAAAAACATCTAATCTCCCATTTTGCATGTATCTGGGGGCTGTAAAGGGTTGGTGGAAATTATGTGGCTGGTGGGTATTTTATACAGGCTTATTGATATTTCCCTAGTGCAGAAATTTGGGATTATGAATCACAGTTCCATGATGGTTTATTGTCACATGAGGCTTTTAAAAACATAATGTCACATTAGGCTTATTTAAAGTTTCTGTGCAACTCCATTCTAGTGATCTGAAGGTAGAAGCTTCCATTAGGTCAAAACATACCTATGGCATTCTGGGAGTGAGGTGAGGCTACATCTTTCTGACCATTTACTACGAGGTCAGCACTTATAACACTGGAGTACATTTTTATGTTTCAGCAATTCCATTTTTCTGACATTCTGCTAACCCAAAGGCCCTTTCACCAGTTTGGCATCTCTAGCTCGCTGGATTAATGTCAAAGAGGTATCTCACATTGTCAACGCCTATGCATTTCCAGCTTATTGAAGTATGGCAGAGCAGAGGTTCTTAGGACATCATCAGCTAGGGAAGCAAAATGGTAGAGGAAACCGGTAGTGGAAAAATACCAAGTAAATTCTTTTGTCAGTTTTGAAGGAACATGAAATTATGGAATAACTATATCTGCAGTTGCCCTAGATCAAGAGGCATTTGTCCCAGGTGAAAAAAACTTTGTCATATGAAAATGCTTTAATGTTGAAGAAAACATAGATTGGCTTACAAGTAATAGTGGGGCACAAAGTCGTTTGGGAAAAGGCAGTTCAAGAAGAAAGCATTTTGGAAAAAAAAATTTCCTCAGTTACTGCTTTTTATCAAATTTGATGAGTATTGAGTTACAACAGCTACATCTTTTCATGTTCAAACATTGTGATTACAAGAACAAATCACAGGATTGCTCATGGATCACGGCCACTGTCTGCAGAAACCATTCACTGTTTGTAGATTTCATTCATTCTGGAGAGCTCATAAATATTCAGCATACTGCACACAGTGACTCTGCCTTATGACTACAGCATATTGATTTTTATATTTATGCCATAGATCCTTCTCAGCTTAAAGAGAATTTTTCCCCATTAGACTGTAAATAATTGATATGCCTATTGATTTTGTTTAATGTTTTAGAAGTTTTTCTGATTTTGTATACTTTATCATTAACTTAATGTAACAGTGGGAACAACATGTTGTAACTATCATAAATGGTTACTCAAGGGAAAATGCTCTTCTCCCAAGACCTTTCAGATGTCTCATGACATAAGCAAGTATTGCTCCCTTTTGTCATTCCTCTTACAGAGGCAAATGTTGCCTAAATCTCTTCCTTGCCCTCCAACAAAGCTTGTACGTATGAAGAAAATTGTAATGAAAGCCAACCAACTTTTGTGGTTATCAGTGGCACAAAATCTGGTTGGGAACCAGTAACTAGCGCTATACTCCAGGGTTCAATACTGGGTCTGATCTTGTTTATCATCTTCATTAATCATCTGGATGAAGCAGATGCTGTACCCTCAGCAAGTTTGCAGGTGACACAAAACTGGGAGGTGAGACTGATACACCAGAGGATTATGCAGCCACCCATAAGGACCTCGACAGGCTGGAGAAATCAGCTGACAGGCACTTCATAAATTTCAACAAGGGAAAACCCAAAGCCCTGCACCTGGGGAGACACAACCCCAGGCACCAGGACATGCTGGGAGGTCACTTCCAGCTGGAAAGCAGCTTGATAAAAAAGGAACTGGGGTCCTGGTGGACACCAAGTTGAGCATGAGCCAGCAGTGTGCCATTGCAGCTACACCTGGAGTACAGTGCTCAGTTCGGGGCTCCCCAGTAGAAGAAAGACATGGACATACTGGAGAGAGTCCAACAAAGGGCCACAAAGATGATGAAGGTTTTGGAGTGTGTTTCTCATGAGGAAAAGCTGAGAGACCTGGGACTGCTCAGCTCAAAGATGAATAGGCTCAGGGGGATCTTATCAATGTATGTACCTGAAGGGAGGGTGCAAAGAGAATAGAGCCAGGCTCTTTTCAGTGTTGCCCAGCGACAGGACCAGAGGCAATGGGCACAAGCTGAAACACAGGACGTTCCCTCTGAACATCAGGAAACACTTTTTTACTGTGAGGGTGACCAAATACTATCACAGGTTGCCCAGGGAGATTGTGGAGTTCTCCATCTTTGGAGGTATTCAAAAGCTGTCTGGATATGGTCCTGGGCAACTGGTTCTAGGTGGCTCTTCTCTAGCAGTGGGTGCAGGGGGGGAGGGGATTGAAGCAGATGAACTCCAGAGGTCACTTCCAACCTCAACCATTAGGTGGTTCTGTGTGTTTCTGTGAAATAGAGAAAATGTGTTAAATATTGTATTTAACCATTAGTTTAAGATGTAACTGTATACACCTGAAGATCGTATTCATTCAAAGTGTCCTGAAATGTTGCTAACTTAAGCGAGCTCAGGACAGATGAGAGCTTTCCTTTTTCTTCCCACTTCGTCTTGACACATAGAGTCACAATCCTTGGGTCGGAAGGGACCTTTAAGGTCATCTAATCCAACCCCACTGCAATGAGCAGGGACACCTTCAACTACAGCAGGTTGCTCAGAGCCCCGTCCAACCTGACCTGGAATGTTCCCAGGGATGGGGCATCTACCACCTCTCTGGGCAACCTGGGCCAGCATTTTACCACCCTTATTGTCAAAAATTTTTTCCTGATATCTAGTCTAAATCTACCTTCTTTTAGTGTAAAACCATTACCCCTTGTCCTATCACTACAGGCCCTGTCCCCATCTTTTTTACGATCAAAGAATCACAGAGTCACAGAATCATTAAGGCTGGAAAAGACCTTTAGGATCATCAAGTCCAACCATCAACCAGATACCAACATGCCCCCTAAACCATGTCCTGAAGTGCCACATCTACATGTTTTTGGAACACTTCCAGTGATGGTGACTCCACCACCTCCCTGGGCAGCCTGTTCCAATGCTTGACCACCCTCTCAGTGAAGAAATGTTTCCTAATATCCAATCTAAACCTCCCCTGGCGCAACTTGAGGCCATTTCCTCTCGTCCTATCGCTTGTTACTTGGGAGGAGAGGCCAACCCCCACCTCACCACAACCCCCTTTCAGGTAGTTGTAGAGAGCGATAAGGTCTCCCCTCAGCATCCTCTTCTCCAGACTGAACAACCCCAGTTCTCTCCGCTGCTCCTCATAAGACTCGTTCTCCACCCCTCTTTAAGTCCTGTCAGGCTGCAGTAAGGTCTCCCCGGAGCTTTCTCTGCTCCAGGCTGAACCTCCCCCCAGCTCTCCCAGCCTGTCCTCCCAGCAGAGCTGTTCCAGCCCTCAGAGCGTTGCTGGGGCCTCCTCTGGCCCCGCTCCAGCAGGTCCATGTCTCTCCTGTGCCGAGGGCTCCAGAGCTGGACGCAGCCCTGCAGGGGGGTCTCCCCAGAGCGGGGCAGAGGGACAGAACCCCCTCCCTCACCCTGCTGGCCACGTGGCTTTGGGGGCAGCCCAGGATGCAGTTGGCCTTCTGGGCTGAAGTGCACGTTGCCGGCTCATGTCCAGCTTTTCATGCAATGATACTTCCAAGTCCTGCTTGGCAGGGCTGCTCTCTATCTATGTAATGGAGTTCTGGGTTACTTTGGAGGTTGGATTTGTTATCACTCTAAGACCAGAGATATGCATCATTCCTGAATTACTTTTTCCTAATTCTGCATTTCCTTTCATTGTCAAGGTGGCCCCACTGGAAAACTTGAGACACTAGATTTCATTGTTCAGTCTGAACAAGATCCAAAGCATGTTTAGACACTTATGCTCAGATTGCCAAGAACAAAGGGAACGAATATTTGTGAAGTAGCTATTTTCAGATTCTGAACATAACAGATGCCAGCAGATGATGCCCAAAAATATATTTTATGTAACAGACTAAAATTGGAAGATGACACTGGAAAGATCAAACTTGCAGAAAACAGTTACCTGGAATTTTCTGTCTTGCCTTTTGAAAAGTACTTCTTATAATCTTTTCAGAAACTATCATTATAGATTACAGGAGGCTTTTTATACCTTTGCTTGATGACCAAGATGTTACAGCTCTGTCTGGAGTAGAAGGCAGAAAAGGTTGTCAAACGTTGGAACAGGCTGCCCAGGGAAGTGGTTGAGTCACCATTGTTGGAGGTATTTAAAAGACCTGTGCACTTAGGGTCATGGTTTAGTGGTGTTAGGTTGATGGTTGGACTCAATTATCTTAAGTGTCTTTTCCCACTCAAATGATTCTATGATTCTGTTCTATGATTCTGTGACTATTTAGGTGACACCAGCTAAGTTACTTGATTAAAAATTAATATTCCAGAAGGTAGTTCTTAGAGCATATATACAATTAACTTGGTTTCATTTATATGCTACCTTTGAAGGTAATAATAATTTTATTTCTGAGGATACAGTCTGAAGTGCCTGTTGCACTGATACAATACTTAAGGTTAGTCTGTCTTTGTTGTGCCTGATACAATAACAGTCAAAGATAAGTAATTTCCTTTAATTATTTTACTGGTGGGCATCCACTGCTAAATGACATAATTATCAATCTTCTGTTGCACAAGTTCAGAATCAGATGGGAACATAAGTGCATTTTTCATTGTTTGAGTATTAGAAAAAACAAAGGAAGAAAAAGCTGCTGTTCTGCAAGGGAATTTTATTCAAACAAGACCCGCATGACCCTCTTTGATTTCAGAGCTGTTTTAAAAAAAAATAAATGCCTGCTCTGCTTTAATTAAAATGCATTTTAAATTATCAATCTCTTCATTTTCAACTTAACTTACCTGTAAGAGCAACAGTTCTAATTTTGTATTAACACAAGACAAGGCGGTTCACCTAATGCACTCAAAATAGCCTTCCCCAGACTGAATGTTCCAAGAATAATGACTAATGACATAGGGTCAGATTCATGATTCTGTGTCTAAAGCAACAGTAATCTTTGTCCAGAGAACACATGTTTTGCAGACAGTATTTGTTTTGTGCAGCACAGAGGCTCCTAACTTCTCTGCCCAGGTCCAGACCAACACAGTTCTCAAAATCTTAGTAGTGTTGCTGGTTCATAAACAGGTTAGTAATAACCTCCAAAGAGTGCCACTTTCTCTCACCTTTTCTGCTTTTCCTTTCTACTTAGGAAGACCAGCGAGTTAATGTTATGGACTTTTTGTGAATAGTCTTCATCCAAGGATATGTTTGTCTTACCATCCTAAATAACAACAAATTCCCGGTGTTAGACAAATGCCTTACTATCCAGCTGTATTAGCAGGACACTGAACGATTTACCTGACACTGGATGTATTCCAACATCTTTCTGCCATCAAATTTCTCCTGTTTGCAAAACCTGGCATTTTTATGCACACCTCCTGCATTTGAGTACACATCGGTAAACTCATCTGTTTCCTCAGCTGCTGCTAAAAGTAGGAATGATGACTTGTGGAAGTTACTTTTCCCTCTATTTTTTAGGACAATAAGTTTGTGATTAGCTGAGATGCAATGGATTCCACAGATATTTTAAACAAGTTGCTGTTACCAGGTTTATAACAATATCAAGCCAACATGCAAGAGCCAGTAATGAAGGGACAAGAATCCAACATATGAATCTGGCTTCCTCGGCCAAAAAATCCAACAGCTTAAGGGCCTTATAACAATCATCTCAAAACACGTAAGGTGAAAACCTTGGTAGCATTAAAAAGGTAGTTTTTTTAAATACAAAATGTAATCCTGAATAAAAGTAATGAACTTCAAAAAGGATTGATGATTTTAAAAAATATCTCCGTAGTCAACACACTACTTATCATTTTCAGATTTGCTACGTTTTTACTTTGTTCTTCATTTCAACAAAAAAGTTTTTGAGAATAAAGCAAGGAAACGCTTGCTCTCCATTTTGTGCTGAGCTCTCATTTCCTTTTTAATATTGTCCTGAAATAGTGTATTGTTGTAGACTGACTTTTTTTTGCTAATTCATTGCACTGTTCTTCTCCAAAGTCCCACTGCTATTGTATTGGTTTCAAATGTAAAGGTAGATGCCTGAAAACTCCTACTGCTGTATATTGATTTATCTTTTTGCTCATAAGAAACTAAGTTTCACAGGTAGCTCACAGCTCTTGGATTTGACAGCATGGAAGTGCTAATGTTTATATTCCAGGTATTGATTAACTTGTGGGAATGGTGTTGCTCGGGAGAAAAAAAAAGGTCACCTTGTTATATAGATTTAATATCAATTTATGTAACTGCACATGGAAATATGCACCAGAAAAATGCTCCTGTAGCAAATGAGGCTATATTTATAGAAAACAGGTATATATCTGTTTACAATAAGGTCTACTTTTTTACTTGAAAAAATTATTCCCATTTTAAGTCTAAATTCTAACAAAAATATTTTTGTAGATCTCTAATTCCTGTTATAATATTACAGTTCATTTCTGCAGTTCAGACAAAATAGACCATCTAAGTGACTCATGATACTTTTTAGAACATGGTCACAGTGTACTCTAAAATAATGAGAATTGGTTTACAGCCAAGGAAAGTGGAGAATCGTTTTAAACACAATTCAGAATCACTATCCTGATTGCAGGACAGGGAAAAAATATCCTCTTTGGGTTGTGTCAGCGTCAATTTAAATTGACACTGCAAAGCTAAGAAGCCATCTGGGAAGATGGAAAAATAAGCGTCAGCAGTCCCTTTTGAACTGGACAAAAGCATGAACTGCATTTCAGAGAAATGGCTGATGATGACATATCCATTGTACTGCTGTTTTGTGAAAGGATGAAAAATCCCACTTTCATTATTAACTTCTTGATATCTTCTCTGGGTGGAGGGACAGTTTCTCTACTATCTCCTTGTACTGAGATGAGAAAGGAAAGTAAAAATGTATTTCACCCAGGAATGAGCAGATCTGGACATGTTTGATTTACAGTGAAAAGTATTAAATAAGAACAATCTGCACCAAAAGAATATTTTGCTGTATGTATGTTGGGTGTATAAGCAAGTTCTATTTATAATCAGGAGGTCACTGATGAATAGAGGGATTTCATTCTGCTTACAACTTATAATTAACATTTTCTCATTTTCTATCAGCTGCTTATGCTCAAAGGTACTATCATGAGTATTTAAATGATGAAGTTAGTTTGTCATAGTCCCTGCAGCCATGAACCATTTTAATTGTTGAACCATGTGGAGACATGATTGATGTGAAAAGGAAATCATAGTGGTAAACTACTGCACCTTAGACAGCTCCTTGCCATATATCACTATATACACAAAAGCCCTCCAGATTAGCCTTGTTTAAATATTATTTGCATTTAAATTGCAGGATAGGTTATAGACTGTGTATTTTATGAATGAGGCTAAATGCTAAAACCAGCAGTTACATGTTCTTTTAAACAGTGAAATTCAGAGGTGCACTTTGAAGGCACAGTTATAAGCAGACTGCGGAGTCAAGGACGTAAGAGGAAAATCTCTTCTGATGTCTGTGAGGTTAGGGGCTAAGAGGCAGAGCAGAAATGCACTGACTCAGGGTTCTGAATTACGAATAAAGGAAAGGATTCCCATGTTCTGAACAGTGCCTTTGTAAACACATCTTTATTATACAGTGTTGTGCAGCCTTAATGGATTTTCTGTACACTGAACTGTTTTGTTATTTTGCAGTTAAACTTCAAAATGTTCTGCAGAACAGTAGTATGGTAATAGAGTGCTACAGTGTCACTTCTATCCATAGCTTAAGTAATGAAGACTCTAACTGTATATTGCTGCTAAATACCATTGTTAGGAAGCCAAATTATATTTGCTTCTGTGCTCAGTTTGAATAAGTGCAACAGGTCAGTCATTCTGAATAACAAATCGGCTTCTTAGCTTTTCCAAGAAATAATTCATTATTCAAAAAGTCCATTGTTGATTTTTATTTTTCAAAAGGTTGTTGCAAGTTTTATAAAAGGGCACTTTTCTTCTCCAGGGACTTTCAAAATTCAGGACCTATCTACTTAGTAAAGTGCCAAGTACCTAAGACATGCATTTCCTCTACCAAAAAAATTCTCATGCTAAAAGTTTTAAAATGAAAAACATAACTAAAATTTCTCTATATGGGCTAAAATCTGTGCATTTCACATTGTTGTGCAGCAAGCTACCAAAGCACAGTATGTCATAAAATGCCTATTGAAATTTGTTAGAGAAGGGTATGGCAATGCTCTTAGGAGATTGACAGTATGAAAGACCTCATTTGGTATCAGAAGTCTGCCAATTCAGACTATTAGAGAGAAGATCCTGGAAAACACTGGCTGATAAAGAATCTGGTCCTAATCCAGAAAATAATGAAAGAATGGAGTATTTGTGGGGAAAAAAAAGTCTAGTGGCAAAGGTGATTAGTGAAAGACTTCATCAAAAGAATGAAGCTGTGTCACTGGTTTTCTTGCTGGGACTTCCAGGGCACTGGTAATCAGGAACAGAGCTTGGTAAATCATTCATAATGAATGAAGAGTTCATTTGAGAAATATGAATTTTTTTTCCCATGAAGTTAGAGAATCACTTATTTAAAACGTTCAGCTACAAAATCTTCATAACTCACAAGCAGCTCAATGGAAGTACTTCTCCTACATCAGACACTTTAAGAGTAGAGATGACATTTCATGATGTGTTTGCATAGGTCATTGGGATGCTTCTCTTGATTACAGCCTCTAAGACAAACTTCTAAACAAAGAAATTAAGAACAGCATAAATAATATCTCTCTATGCAATATGCAGGGTAGCTCCAGTGGACTGTGGGCATGCCTAATAGTGAAATATTTTAATGTTCTCACAGTTTATCTTGTCCTTTCTCTATCTGTTAGCTTTCAGCTTATTTAGGGCCTGAACCTTTTACTATTCCCACACCTGATCTTGGTCAGTTTGTAGTCACTGCTGTAATTGAATATAATTAATTCTGAAAACTTTGAAAATGTGAGGATCAAGCACTGAACGTAGCACATCAAAGAATAGGGGAAAAGACCAGAGCTGGATTGGAGACCTGGTGGGAGACTGCGAGCACTAGGATTACTGCACCTAAATCTGTCCTCCCCAGCTTCTTCCTACAGAAGGGAGCTGCCTGCACCCCACATCCCATGCCACTCACACAGGCTTTTCAGAAGCACAGGCAGAGTATCTGGAACAAGGTCTGCTCCCCCAGGCAAGCTGCACTTACACAGAGTTGGTATTGGTCTAGCAAATATTATTTGTGATTTCATGTGTATGTTTATAGTAGGTGGGGGAAATATTTTGAGCAATACATGTGAAATATTTGGATAACTGTTGAGATTCAGATAGTGCTTATTAATCCTGGTAGTAATTAAAAAAAGTGTCTGCTCTTTATTTGTATCTCAGAACAGCATCCCAAAATAACAGGTTATACATGAAGTCAAGGGCATGGCTTCGCTGATGCACCAGCTGCTCTCCCAAGTGGAATTCTTTACAAACAGCCAGTAATCTGGTCTGCAGTAAGACATTTACAGCATTTTTTTCTTAAACTAGAAGTGCTAGAATTGTATATAAAACATGTCTTCTGGTATTTCATTAAGGTTACTGACCTTGTGTCCAAGGGAATAATAAGATGCCAGAAGGCTGCAAGAAATGCAAATAAAAATGATACAATGTGCTGGGACTGTTGTTTGTAATACTACAATATTTTTAATTCTATAATGTTATCATTGGCTTGAGAATAGTAGGCTAAAGCTGAGAGTTACTGATACATACCCTCAGTCACAGGGAGATTTTTAATGTACTTTTTTGACCTTTTATCTAATGGTCTCTCACAAGATGGTGTGAAGACCCAAACTACAAGAAACTGCCTCAAACATTCACTAAAGAGTGTCACAAAGAACAAGTTGTGGTCAGAAAAGAGGGCCCTGTGGAGGCAAGGCAGCACTTTTCTGAACCAACTTTCTTACCTTTAAAAACCACGCCAAGTAACCTTCTCCCCTGCAACTGACTTCTAGAATGTTCCAGAACGAAGAAATTTGCATGACACTTAATTGACATGAAGAGCGAGAAGGCAGGCTGGGGGACGAGACTGGCCGCCCATATAAACCCAGGGGAAGGGCTGCCCCTGTTATCACCCTAGGACCTGGACCCCCATTTCATCAGCTGGACCAACGCTGGACCTGGGACTGGTGACATCTCTTTCTCTCTCTCCCCCTTTTCTCCTTTCTCCTTCTCTCTCTCTAGCATCCTCACTTTTTCCAAATGGCAGCTTGATGACATGATGCAAAATTTGCATTCGTAAGTATATTAATAAGTATTAATTGTTGTTTGGACTCTTCTGGTGTCATTTCACCATAATTCTGGCAATGGAAATCCATGAACCTGAGTCGCCCCAAATTTGGGATGCAATAGATGGTATGGAGTAAACATTCATATTGCCAAGTTTTAGCCTCCTAGCATAGGAGTTAAAAAACGCCCTCAGTTAAGAAGCTAGCGTGTTAAAATAGGCAAGTTAGTTTCCTGCTCTGGTTTACACTATGGGGAGGCCTGTCTTTCTCCTGTTACTACAAAAAGAACACAGAGCTCCTGAATATTTAAAATTGGAAATAATTTTCTTCTTCTCTGGTTATTTTAAATCTGTGGAACCTTAAACTTCATCTTTTGTGCTGTGTATTTAAATAGGAACTTTTGTGTACCTAGACGAGAATATTATAATGGCTGTTTTAAGTTCTTTCCAGCACACCATGTGTTCAGGAACTGGCACATTATACAGCAGTGGTAAGGCAAAATTGATTATTTTAATCCATAATAATTGTCAAGAGCTTTTGTGGACTGGGCCATTAGGTAAGAACTAGTGAGATTCTAAAGGTACCTACCACAGTGCCTTCTCCTGCCAAATGTTAATCTTCAGAGGAATCTCTTTTCTATGAATATTCCAGTTATCACTCAAGACATCTACAGGTCAGCTATCTGCTGCACAGAACACTGCGTAGTCCCTGTGTTAGACTGCAGAACTCATCTCCAAATGTAAGTTAGTCTCAACACTAAGTATTGTTTAAAAAATATTGTGTACCTGACTTTGAGATAGTAAGATGAAGAAGAAACAAAAAAGTTTCAAATGTCTTCTAGGGAGACCATATAGACTATAGTCTATCCAAGACAAATTTTCTCTTGTTCAGCTATATTATCATCTTAAGGGAAATGCTGTGTTTCCCTTAAGATTGTGTTTCCCTTAAGATTCCCTTAAAATCGCTCTTAGTGTTGGATTTCTTAGAGTATATGAAAACTGTGCATGTGATCAGTTACAAGGATGCACATTAATTATTAGAGAATATTTTCTAAGGTTTTTCAGGTGGGATATTCATGACATCAAAACTACTTTCACTTCCAAACACAAATGTTTTTGGCTGATTAAAGGGTCTAGATAATCAGCACAGAGGAAAATTTAAAGGAAACTCCAGAAATCCTCTACTGTATTTTCACAGCATGGACAACAAATGATTCCAGCCCTAGTATGAGGACTTTGGACTTCACCATAGCTGGAATATTTAATCAGAGAATCATTAAGGTTGGAAAAGACCTTTAAGATCATCAAGTCCCACCATCAACCAGATACCACCATGCCTACTAAACCATGTCCTGAAGTGCCATGTCTACAAGTTTTTTGAACACCTCCAGTGATGGTGACTCTACCACCTCCCTGGGCAGCCTGTTCCAATGCTTGACCACCCTCTCCGTAAAGAAATTTTTCCTAATATCTAGTCTAAACCTCCCCTGGTGCAACTTGAGGTCATTTCCTCTCGTCCTATCGCTTGTTACTTGGGAGAAGAGACAACCCCAACCTCACCACAACCACCTTTTAGGTAGCTGTAGGGAGAAATAAGGTCTCCGCTCAGCCTCCTCCAGACTGAACAACCCCAGTTCCCTCAGACACATAAGACTTGTGCTCCAGACCCCTCACCAGCTTCGTTGCCCTTCTCTGGACACGCTCCAGCACCTCAACGTCCTTCTTGCAGTGAGGGGCCCAACACTGAACACAGGATTCGAGGTGTGGCCTCACTGGGGCCAAGTACAGGGGCACGGTCACATCCCTGCTCCTGCTGGCCACACTAGTGCTGATACAGGCCCAGGATGCTGTTGGCCTTCTTGGCCACCTGGGCACACTGCTGGCTCATGTTCAGCCGGCTGTCAACCAGCACCCCCAGGTCCTTTTCCGCCGGGGAGCTCTCCAGCCACTCCTCCCCAAGCCTGTAGCGTTGCATGGGCTTGTTGTGACCCAAGTGCAGGACCCGGCACTTGGCCTTATTAAACCTCATACAGTTGACCGTGGTCCATCGATCCAGCCTGTCCAGATCCCTCTGCAAGACCTTTCCTGCCCTCGAGCAGATCAACACTCCCACCCAGCTTGGTGTCATCTGCAAACTTACTGGGGGAGCACTTGATCCCTTCATCCAGATCATTGATAAAGATATTAAACAAGACCAACCCCAGTACTGAGCCCTGGGGAACACCACTTGTGACCAGCTGCCAAGTGGATTGAACTCCCTTCACCACGACTTTCTGGGCTCAGCCCTTCAGCCAGTTCTTTACCCAGCGAAGAGCAAACTTATCTAAGCCATGAGGCGCCAGCTTCTCCAGGAGAATGCTGTGGGAGACGGTGTCAAAGGCTTTAGTAAAGTCCAGCTAGACAACGTCCACAGCCTTTCCCTCATCCACTAGGTGAGTCACCTGGTCATAGAAGGAGATCAGGTTGGTCAAGCAGGATGTGCCTTTCATGATCCCATGCTGGCTGGGCCTGATCCCTTGGTTGTCCTGCACATGTCCTGTGAGCGCTCTCAAGATGAACCTCTCCATAATCTTCCCCGGTACCGAGGTCTGACTAACTACAGGCTGACAGGCCTGTAGTTCCTCAGATCCTCCTTCTGGCCCTTCTTGTAGATGGGTGTCACATTGGCAAGCCTCCAGTTGTCTGGGATCTGCCCTGTGAACTGCGGAAAAATGATGGAGAATGGCTTGGCAAGCTCCTCCACCTGCTCCCTGTGTACTCTTGGGTGGATCCCATGGGACCCCATAGACTTGTGAGTATCCAGTGTGAGTCCCAAGGGACTCTTTCAGCCAGTGACCTGAACAGGCCGAAGTTTTCCCTCTGGAAGTCCATGGTAGTGGTTTTCTGATCCCACTCCTTCCTTCACCAAGAATTGAGAGTTCTATCATTTCATGGTCGCTAAGCCAAAGACGGCTTCTAGGCACCACATCTCCCACCAGTCCTTCTCTGTTTGCAAACAGCAGGTCAAGTGGAGCACCTCCCCAGTAGTCTCACTTACCAGTTGTGTCAGGAATTATAATGACAATAATAAGGTTTGTAGCTATTGATGTAGGCAATGTATTGCTAGATCAGTAGGAAACATCGAATAGGAAAGTACTATTCTGATTAGTTCTGTAATGAAAAAGAGAAAGATAATTTCATAAACTACCGTGATGCAGTGCAATTAGCAGAAATGAACTGAAATTTTGATCTTACTTGTAAGCACCTGAGAATGACAAAGACCTTGAAGATGAAAAAGGCCATTAGGTTGAGAATGAAGGGCAAACCTGTCAGGGAGGGATGTTTTGTTCTGACAACTGCCCTATTCAGAGTTTTTTTCTCTTTCCTCCAATTAATGGAAGAAACAGACTGCTACATTGAAAGGCCACTTTCAGGGGCCTGAGAGCACTAATAGGCCTCAACAGCCCTGATCAGCCCCTCTTGTGCCCCCCCAAACCCACCCCTGGGCCCAAGACCCCATGTAAACCCTTATGGGCTGCCCGGCAGTGTCGTTGGTCTCCAGCCTTGCCATCACCCTACACGGCCGTGGGCCCTGCTGAGCCAGGTCTCAGCCTTGGGGTGACATCCTGCCACAGCCCTGGCCAGCCATCCCAGGGCTGTGTCTACTTTGCGTTCCTCACTGGGTCAGATCCTGCCCCCCACTCACAGGTGGACATCCCAGCCTGCCCTCAGCTCATCCCCATTCATAAGCACCAACGGGATCTGGACATAAAGACCCGTTTAGTTTGAAAGTTGACAGACATATTCCATGTTTGGAAACGGTAATCAATGCTTAATTTACAGCTATTCCCACGGCCTAGCTGGACAACAGTCTGTCTGTCCATCTGTGCACTCCTCTGAGCAGCTGTGAGCATGCAACACACAAACCCTTCGGAGGTTACCGATTTTAGTCTCAGCACTTAATCGAAGTATGTTCAGTGGGTTTGATATCAAAGGCCATCAGTGTTTTATGTAGCCAGCTTTTCCTCTGTGTTGCTCTAATTGCTCTTTTCCCAAATGTCTTAGTTTGTTGTTTATTTTAAAAATATATTTACAGCCTTGCAAGTACTTACACGAATTCTCTCACTAATGACATGACTATAATACACTTTCTTTGGTTATTGCATATTAACTGCAATATGCAGCTCAGCTGTATTAAAGCCAGAAATATCTCAGCATATCTACCAGTACGTGTCAGTGGATGCCATTAAAATGTGTACACCTCTAACAGTTCACTGGGACAACTGGTTTGCACACATATACACAGGGAACATCTGTTCACAATATGAAAATAGATTCTTTTAGGTATGTGTTTACAGAAACGGTGGGGGAGTGAAAGATCACATAAACTTATATAAAATGCTATCTGCAGTACTCGTCAGCTAGTTAAAAAAAGCTTTGACTGAGAATTCCATTAAATATTTCTATTAACTGTAAACCGTCTATTTTATCATAATCCTTTGCTTTTCTAATTTACATTGAATTAAATGAGAAAAACTTATATAGATATTTTGAAATTACATTTGCAAGAATAGACACATAAAAAATTAGTATTACTATATAATATGGTGTATTGTATTATATACTTATTACATATTATGTATTATTAAATATTATAAAAGGACAAAAATTAAAGAGAAAAAATTCATTTAACCATTCTGTCCCATAATGGAGAAAACTTCTGAACCCCTGTAGAAGAATTCCTCTAGGCTCCATTCTTCCACACATTCCCATGAAAATGATGCAAGGCAAAATGGAGTAAAAAGGATCAAACTTTATTTTAAGAGCCTAGAGAGATTATCAGCTGGAAACTTTGTGTTCTACTGTTAGAATCCACAGCCCACAGAGAGACATGGCAGCGTGGTAGTTTCACTAATCTTACCGTGTTATTTTTTTGCATTTCCAGGTTCCTAGTGTATTGGTCCATCTATGCATAATCATCACACAGGATTCATTTCCCTAGAAGAGAGCTCATCCCTTCCAAGTTTGATACGTTACTTGGTTTTTCAAATGTCGTGTGTTTTCTTTTTTGATTTAAAACACGTAACAGCAAAAACAAATGTCCTATTATGCATCACATTCAGAAGTGATAGACATTAGCAGCCCATTAAAACAAGTGAGTTATATAGATACAAGGGTTTTTAATCCATAATATGCTTACAAGTAGTGCCAAGTCACACAAAAAATAATTCTGTGTTTTATGAGGTCTGTGCTTTCTGCTTTCTCCTCTCTTTTTAAATACAGATGCATTTCAAGAACTATCAGAGAACTTTTTTAAGGACACTTGCCCTGGTTGTTTAGGATACCCTTCACTGACTGCTCTGATGAGTTCATAATGAACTGCCTTAGACACAAGGGACAACATGGTAAAATAGTATCATTTGTTATCATTATGAACTATTATTTCTGAGATAAGAAAAAAATGGGAACCACCAGGATAGAACTAAAAACTTTTCATTTGTAAGGAAAAAAAACAAAAACAAACAAAAACCAACCTCCAAACTTACAAGCCAGGGAAGAATTAAAAAATCAAAAGCTCCCAATACTTCACTTTTCCTCCATAAACTGAAAAGAGCAAGAGAAGGATTGCTACAGCAACATTGGCACCTCCTCCTTCTGTCTGTATTGTTATCACAGAAGCAAATTCAGGAGCAAAGACACTGATAATGGCAATGTTCATGTGAGAAGTGAACATATGGCAGGGGCAGTATGTGACATGTATCAGTTTTGCTTTGCCTCCTTTTGTATTTAAAACAAGAGAATAAGGTAACCAGTTTTTCTCAGTTATATTACACCAACATATTGCTGTCCTCCCACTCCCCAAAATTATCAGTAATCTACAGTTTTTCAACTGTGTCATACACAAGTGTACTGCGAAAAGGAGAGGATAAGATGATCAAACCTGCTACGCTATTCCAATATTTGTAGTCATTTGCATAGTTTGTGACACCAACATTTCATGAGAAAAGGAATTGTATTGATGATGGGCAGAAGTGCAGCAGCAAAGAAACAAATGCCTAAGCTCCCGTTACCCTTTTCTGCTTTTTTCATGTGGTGACTTTGCAGGATTCCTCAACTTCTCTGTGGGCTTGAGGAACTGACATGATACAGTCCCCTTGGCACAGAATTTATCATCTTGTGGTTTCCTTGGCCAGCAATGACTAAATTTGGGTCACCCTTAAATGCTTGTATGACTAAAACCTACAGACAGTTCCATTCTCTTGCCCAGAATACCTGATTTAGCAAGGTCTGAAAACAGACACTGCCACCAGTGATGATAGTAGTAATGCGTAAAGTTATGTAAAATATCCTCTTCAAATCAATTTTGTGGAATTGTTCACAGAAATAAGTTCAGAAGTGGATTTTTTTTGTGTAAAGCCATATATAAAAAAACATATATATAAATATATACACATATAAACTTCTTTTAAATTAAATACACCTTTTTTACTAAAGATCATGACTAACTGTTAGAAAATGGCTAGTAAATTCAGTTTCTCATCTGTGTATGCCTGCTGAATTTAAATATAAAGAAACACAAACTCATTACAGTAACAGTTGCAGAAGCCCTTACTATACTGCAAATGAGGATGGTTGGAAGTGTTGGCTGTGATATTGTTTCTAAAGTTTTAATCTTTATCTGTCTAGTTTATATCAAGGGATGTTTCAATGAACTATAGATTTCTTTTTGGAAAAGTTGATGTGCGTGAATACAGTTATATTGATGGTCATCATCAAGTCAAACGAGATGTCAAACACAACCTCAAGGGCAGCTTGAGCTCTAATGAAGGAAGAAACAGAACAAATTGAATTAAATTTATTTAATAGAATTTTTCATATAGGAGATACATATTTAAAATATCTGGAACTGTTTGGCTCTATGGGTAAATATTTGACAAATACAACTCTATCCTGTAAAATAACTTGAATTTGTCACAACTGAGTAATAATCCTTTGTCTGTGTTAACTCAGAGTCAGTGGTCAGGACTTCCTTTGGGCTACTGCTATGAGGCCCATGCCACATTGGTAACAAGCAGTTCTACCAGTGTAACAGCATCAAGGATTGAGTTCTTAGGCTCAGAAAAGTCTTCTGGAACTGTTTCATTTTGTTAATAATTTTTGTTCGTTTTTAACTGTTATCTTAAGAACTAAAGCAGAATGTCAATGTTCTGGAAAGCATCTACAAACACAGAATCATAGAATCAGAGAATCATAGAATCCTTTAGGTTGGAAAAGATCATCAAGTCCAACCATAAACCCAGCACTGCCGAGTCTACCACTAAACCATGTCCTGAAGTGCAACATCTACACATCTTTTAAACACCTCCAGCGATGGTGAGTCAACTACTTCCCTGGGCAGCCTGTGCCAATGCTTGACAACACTTTCCGTGAAGAAGTTTTTCCTAATATCCAATCTAAACCTCCCCTGGCACAATCTGAGGCCATTTCCTCTTGTCCTGTTGCTTGTTACTTGGGAGAAGAGACCAACACCCACCTCACCACAACCCCCTTTCAGGTAGTTGCAAAGAGCGATGAGGTCTCCCCTCAGCCTCCTCTTCTCCAGGCTGAACAACCCCAGTTCCCTCAGCCGCTCCTCATAAGACTTGTGCTCCAGACCCCTCACCAGCTCCGTTGCCCTTCTCTGGACACGCTCCAGCACCTCAATGTCCTTCTTGTAGTGAGAGGCCCAAAGCTGAACACAGGATTCGAGATGTGGCCTCACCAGTACCGAGTACAGGGGCACGATCCCTGCCCTGCTCCTGCTGGCCACACTAGTGCTGGTACAGGCCAGGACGCTGTTGGCCGCATACTGCTGGCTCCGGCTGTCAACCAAAACATATATCGCAGCAGTTATGCTAGATCTTAAAGTAACATAATTATGAACAGTATATATCTTTGGTACTAGATCTTGAAGTGAAATAAGCATCAGTGTGACAACCCTGGTAATTTTTGATTTCTAGCCTTGATCAGACAACTCATTTCAAGGACAGATCTTGACAAAATATATTTTCAGAGCAAACATGGTTGAAAATGTTTTCTAGTTACTGCAGTTTGTGGTTACATTTTTATTTGCAGCAACTTTCTCTTTGATATGTATTTTTCCTACTTGTAAATTCTTTCCAGTACTTCATTGGTGTGATCTTTGCTTTATCACTGCTGCCAAGGACCGTTGTTTTCTGCTACATAGGTACTGATCCTTCTTTTCTTTTAAATATGCTTTCTTCAGTAGAAATAAGTTCAACAGGATTCTAGAGCCCTCAGCAAAAGCAACACTCACCAGCTACCAGGATGGTGACTTTTCTTCCTACTCATTTTTGAACAACAATATTTCTGCATTTTCCTGTCTCATACAAATCACCAGCAAGGTTTAAGCAATGTATATAATTTTTTTCATTGCTTTTGAGGGAGAGATAGAATTGAAGCCATCCAAGTTTTAAAAAAAGTTTTTTTTAAAGAATTTTTATAAAGGGCCCTACCAGTTCACAGTGGGAAATAGTTTGGTTTACTATTATTACCATTTGTGTAGTATTTTTGATCTTTTGATTTTGTTTTCTCTTGCGTAGAAGCAAAACCACTATTCACATGGATGTCTATTCTTTGTAGAGTCTAACAACTTCAGAAATTCCAATATTTGAATTTAGGGAAAAAGTAGAATTAGTTCTTTTCTAACCCACCAGGAAAAATGTATGGGCTTTATTCCATAGTTTCGTTATAAACTGGTCAGTTTTGCATACATTTATAACTTCCCTGTTAAGAAACCAAAATTATTTTCCTATGCATTTTCCAGTCTCACCTAAAAGCTATGGAAGAGGGAATGGCTCATCAGAAATGAGACAGCATAAGTGTCAATTTAAGCAGAACGTAGTTAACAAGCAGTAGAGATCAAATACTTGTACTCTTTCCAACTAATCAAACCCATAAATAAGCAAAACAACTAATAAAAGTTACACTAATATATACACTACACATTCCACAAAATGCTTTGAGTTCTGAATCATCTCTGAGCTAGCTGCTAACTAGCTGTATTTCTGTATGGTTGTGGTTGGTTAGTTGACTGACTCCTTGCTTTTCCAGTTAATTCCGGTCCTTTGCCTACAATATAGCTATTTTTTTCTCTCCCCCTTACCCTTTTTAACTGTTTTTTCCCTGCTGTGATCACTGCAACTCAGTGACAGGTCTTTAACCCTCAGGAGCAGTACAGATGCCTTTCACAACAAAGGACTGGCACTGGTAACATTAAAACAACATCCTCGTCTTAAATGGTCAAGATTTTTTCTTTATCTCATTAGTTCCATCCTGGATTCTTGGTGAACACCCATCACAGAAAACCGCTGCAGGAAATGCATATTTTTAATGTTTCTTTGATTTGTTAAAGTTACTATCCAGTGAACTGCTGCTTTTAATCTAAAACCACGCACACATAAAGAGAAGGTCGTGACCAGCTTTGTTTTAAAGAGAAGGACCTGCTTACAGAAGAAGCCCTTGGAGATAATCCCTGTGTGATCACGAGCAAGTGAGAAGCATGACCTGGAGTACTGAAATGTAGGAAGGCCTGCTTTGAGCACCTCTGGCAAGTTTGGAAAACGTTTGAAGTGGTGACGCCCAGTCACCACTGACAGGCGGGGCAGGAACTGCGGGGCAGGGTACCCCATTACCTCTTCCGGCAGAAACCCTGCCTCCTTCCAGCCGCCTCACGGGCCAGTTCCCCTGGAAGTCACGCCTCTCCTCCAGCACGTGGCCAGTTGTGATTGGCTGGCAGCACCCGCCTCCCCCCCCCCGCCACACCGACCAGTTTACCCTGAAGTACACCAGGCCCTTCTCCTACATGCGTAGGAGACACCATTTTGTTTTGTCCACCATTTTATGGCAGGGAGCTGCCATTTCATTGAACATGATACTGCTCTGTGATTGGCTGATGGCCATTTCTTGACATCGTCATACCCAGATATTTTCCGCAGCCCTGTGATTGGCTGTCCACTTGCTTTGAGTCAGGAGGGGTTAAGATATAAAAATATAAACATTTATATATAATCTGGACATAGATATTTCTTTTTATATGTAGATTTATTTATACACATAGATAGATTTGTATGCAATATGTTCACATACAGAGATATATGGAGTGCACCCATATGTATAAATATATCATATCTGAGGTTTAATATTAATTAGTAGATATAAATATTAAATATTTACTATACACTGTTTTATTTATACATTAAACACTATTTTATCAAAATAGGTAAATATTTATATGCATATATATTTACAGAGTTATAGAAATAAAACATATCTAATGATAAGATCATAGGTATAAAGTGGATAAAACAGTCTTTAACAAGCACTAATGGAATAATTGAAGTTTAAATGTGAACAGAAAGTAATTAAACAGAAGTAAAAGTCTGGGTCAGGATCCCCAATTTTAGCAAACTGCAAAACAATCAAAATGGTGTCCTCCTGGAGTACGAGGAGAGATGAAAATTAATGACTAGGGAATAAATCAGATAATGGGTGTGATGAAGAGGGCAAAGAATATGAGAAGATGAAGATACAAAGAATTGAATACTTTTATACTTGCAGTCCCTAATAAGCTCAGTCAATGTAGTAGTTATAGGGCGAAACCTATGAGGCAGATGAGGACTTAATTGGTGACATCAGAAAAGACCAAGGCCTACAGCCAGCCCGGTCCGTGAGAGGCAGAGCCTTGTCCTCCACTTGATTGTGGTGGCGGTGTGCCTCAACACTGCGGACCTGCTCATGGGGAGAAGCACATACTCTCTGGTTCTCATCTTGCAAATTC
Organism: Phaethon lepturus; assembly: GCF_000687285.1. Taxonomy (NCBI): domain Eukaryota; kingdom Metazoa; phylum Chordata; class Aves; order Phaethontiformes; family Phaethontidae; genus Phaethon; species Phaethon lepturus. The sequence goes on along the minus strand of NW_010553871.1, from coordinate 39,138 downwards.
TTCCCAGATTCCCCTTGTCTCATGTGTGATATTAGAGGAGCTCGAGGGAATGACCGAGTTTCCTGCATCACTGCAGAGGAAGAGAACTGGAAGGTTAGTAAAGAAGGCCAAAATCCTTAGAGCTTCCTTCTTCCCTACAGCAAATATACAGTTGTGACAGAGGAAAATCCATTATTCCTGTTTCATACATAGAGAACTGAAGCATGAAGGGGTTAAGTGGTTTGATTCAGAAAGGTTATGAATATGATTATGGGAGAGATGGGAAGTGAAATCTAGGAGTGTTCCTGGTTTTGTCTGGTTTCAGTTTTATTTCCTTTTCCTGTCAAAGGAAAATCCTGTCCTATTTTCATACGTATTCCCTTCCTGCTTCTTATGTTATCTTTACAGTGTAAAGGTCTTAGCATATGGATGATTTAAAACTTCCACGCTGCTTTGCACAGCATGACTCCAGTCTACCAGCATCTTCTAGATGGACGTTTCTAGATGGTACAGAATAAATCACAAATAACTAAAATACAATAAAAATGCAATAGAAAGCCTAAGTAAAGTAATAAATTGCTGTCCAACCAGTTTCTGTAACGCTGAAAACCTTCCCACTGGGACAAATCTTCAGGATCTAAAAAAAAGTGTTATTGCTTACAGTTGTGGAATCCTTCTGCTGATGATGTGTGTTCAGCATTCATTTAAAAAGTAAGCAAAACTACATCATAAATTTTTCAAGGAGACAATGGAAACGTGGAATTTATGATCATTGACTCTTGCTGAAGGCTGATCTTGTGTATCTGTATTTGTCATTTCAATTGCACAAAGTCATTTTTCAGTTTTTCATGGCTGGCTGAAGGGTTAGAGTGCCAGTGGAAACATCACATTGACATAGCGTATGTCAGAAATACTGCACAAGGAACTGGCAGCTGCTTTAACAGACCTTGTAAATACTGCTCCTTCTTAATACCCAACATAGGGGTGAGAGTATTTCTTATTTGCCTTTTAAGTCAATTGGCACTTTGTCTGAGCTGGAGCCATAGGGTTCGGCTGTGAGGGGATTTCAGTTTCTGACAGCACATGTGAAGTTTTTCTTTAAAGGCAGTGAGCTACTTGCATAGGCTCTTACTATACAATAAATAAGTAGTCTATTTTAAAGGTCCTTGAATAGTATAAAAACATTGAAACACTCCTTTAGCTGTCCCACTGAAAAATATTTAATTCTTGTCCCTTGTTGAATTTATCTAAAGAAGGTTTATTAATTTTCTTTTCGGTTACTCTTTGCTCAGGAAATATTCTCCAGTGTTTTTCTGGCTTGAGCTATGCGTGAAGGTTTTACCAGCATAAGTACGTCAAACAAGAGTGTGAAAAATCTTTTCCCTGTCAAGTGCATCTTTACTAGAAAATAACAGTGTGAGTAAAGAATGTGACAGATAAAAAGAGTGATTTTTTAATAGTTAACCAATTTTATGCAGGGAACAGGTATGAGCTATGCTAAGAAATATATCTCTTTTTGTTGGATCAGGTTTGTTGGTATGGCAGTTAACAATCACTCTCTAATAAAAGTAAGGTATTTCTACATTGCTTAGGTCTCATAACCAGTTGTTTGCATGTTATTTTGGGTTTTGTTGGCTTTGTCTGTTGTAAGAAATTCAACTTGGTATTTTTTTTCATTTCAAAGTGAAGGGATGGTGTTTACAAGAGAAAGTAGGCATTTGTGAGGACACTCTTGGATTTCCTGGCCAGTTCCCTACACCTTTTCTGGTATTAGCTGTAGATACACTCCATCTGCCTGGAAATACGAGGTATGGATTTCTGGCAGTCTACCATGGGCCTGAAACACTTTGACAAACACCTGTCAAATCAGTTATGATGCAGACAATATTCAGACAAAAAAAAGAAGTAAGACATGGGAGGTTATATTTACGTTGAAATAGAAGCACTAGAGCTGATGGGAAATGTGTGCATACTCCATGAGACCAGGATGACTTTCTGACTCAGGGACAGAGATACCTGAAATGGAAAAAAAAATGTTCCTTCACAGAGGTATTATGAAACCAAAGTACAAGTTGGTGTTGGAAGATGCTGACATACTGTGGTAGAGTCGACATGTATTTTCGAAGTCTTGGGTGGAGGACGGACTAAATTAAGGCAGCAGGGTGAGGCATCAGTGATGTTGATACTAGTGATTAAAGCACCTATATGCAGCATGCAAAAGAAGAAAATTTCTCTACTGATGGAACCTGGAAATGGCTCCTATTGCGGCCATCATGGATTATTAAATCTCTTTTTTCTTAAAAGGTGTCTAATAAAGTCAGAGACTTCTTACAGGGTTAGTATTTTAGTTTATGTCTGTTCTGTTCAATGAAAATTTCATTGAATTTTGTTTATGGTGAGAGATCAATATTTGCCTGGTACTACATGAGAAAATGCAGTTGTCCATACATATTAGGTAAAGTGCTATCACTGTTGAACAGTGCTGCTGGCAAGCAAATATTCCATATTTTTTTCCTGTAAGAGAAATCTGATTTAGAGTTTGTCCAGTATGGATTTGGTAAAGATCCTGATTTTGAGAAAAAGCAGACTGATACTACAATGTAAGAAACTGAGAAACAGAAAATAAAGTACTATAGAGCCAGGTAACTTCAAGTTACTCTTTTGAAGAAGTATGAAATCAGGAATTTAACTCAAATGCTTAACTTCAAAAACTGCCTGTCATTTTAAACATCTTTCTTTGCGGACCATTTTGAATAATGTCTGTATAATCTTTTTATACAGATATTAAATATCGTAACAACAACAAAAAGCATTATTCCTATAAAAGATAATCATTATTCAGCTAAAAAGAACATTAGATAGAAGCTCTGTGTAAAATGGAGAATAAGCAGGAGAGTCTAAGTCAAGCAAAAGGATTAGTTCCCTAACAGAAATAGAGCACTATGATGAACCTGTAAGCGACTGGATCCTCAAGGAGACTCTAGAACCTATTATAAATTTTCTAGTATTTGGACAGTGTTATGACAAGTGATGTCCACTAATTTTTAATGTACCCAACAAGACTCAAGTGGTAGCCTTGAGCATAGAATGGCTAATTTCTCGATTCTAATTTCCCTTAACTTCAACTGTTTCTTCCTTGCCAGAAAGCAGGGAAGTTCAGTCTGTAGGTCTTCCCACTTTCCTTGCTGTAACCTGGTCACACAGTGACTCAAGTTAAAATGGTAGGGCACCGACTCAGTCCACAAGGCAATCAATCCTAATGAGTATCGTCGTGGTTCTATGCTCCTGTAGCACAAACCTTTCCCAGGAGCCAGAGCAGAATGAGAAAAACATTTTTTATGAGAATTTGCACAGTTATAATTTATTAACTACTGCATCTGTTGCTCCTCTCATTATCTAAGATCAACTAATGAATATATGAAATTAAAAGGCAACACACGTGCATTATGCCTTTAACCTCTAAGTGCTAGGAAGCCTCAGCGTGTTCATACGTACTTTTGCAAAGACCTTGCAGATTCCTAGATATTACCGTAACGCTATGGTATAAGCATGTCCTGGTTTCGGCTAGAACAGAGTTAATTTTCTTCCTAGCAGCTGGTATAGTGCTGTGTTTTGGATTTGTTATGAAAAAAATGTTGATAACATACTGATGTTTTCAGTTGTTGCTCAGCAAAGATTGTTCAGCTTCTCGTGCTGACCGGCCAGCGAGCAGGCTGGGTGTGCACGGGGAGCTGGGAGGGGGCACAGCCAGGACAGCTGACCCAGGTGGGCCAGAGGATATTCCATACCACATGACATCATGCTCAGTATAGAAAATGGGGAGTTGGACAAGGAGGAACCGTAGCTTGGGAACTAACTGGGCATCAGCCAGCGGGAGGTGAGCAATTGTGTTGTGCATCACTTGTTTTGCATATTCTTTTATCATTATTATTATATTTTTTTTCCCCCTTTCCTATTAAACCATCTTTATCTCAACCTGTGAGTTCAACCTTTGTTTTTTCTGACTTTCTCCCCTATTCCGCTGGCGGGGGGGGAAGGTGAGTGCATGGCAGTGTGGTTTCTTTAGCTACCTGCTGGGTTTAACCAAAACAAAGCATTAGTGTAGGAAATTTTTTGCTTTTTCATTTAGAATTTTATTTAAACACATTAATAGTGATTCTGTCAAATAAAGCTGAAGAAAACAAAACAAACTAAAAAGAAACATTTTTCTACTTATTAGAGGAAAAACTGATAGGTTGTGGTTTGTTCGTTTTTTTAAATGAGAGGCAGTTAAAAGAAAGCTTCATTTTTTGCTTATTTTTTTTCTTACTCATTTAAACCCTCATTATTCTTTCCAGTAAAAAAAAGAATTATATGATTTTAGATTTTAAGAAATTTTAAGAATATTATATTTTAAATGCTTAAAATTAGTGTCGTTTCTTCTCTCAGGAAAGGTACCTGTTTCACTATGCTGTCCCTTTGTGTCTAAATGTTTATGACTTCCCTTGTCCATAAAATATTGTAATCTGTTGGCCAACCTTAAGGAGTTTTTGGCAGAAAGAGTAGAGTATTAAATTCTTGCTAAATAGATGGCAAGACACAAGACAGAAAATGAAGTAGTGTCTTATTGAAGACCACTGTACTAGACACCAAAGAATCCATATAAAAGAATTATATCAGGAATTTTTATCCTAATGAATAAGTTTCACTAAGAGGTTATACCTACTGTGGATTCTGAGAAACCTAATGACAGAAAAGCCAGAGAAAACTAAAACTTTGGGCACTGAATAGGAAAAGAACCATATGAAGAAGCATATGAAAGAACCTCTTGTACTGCATAATTGCCACATTAGTTGAAATGAATACTAAATATCCTACTAACTACAGCTTTCAGTTCTGATCCTGAGTTGTGCTCCTGAAATCTTATACACACATTAAACTCCACAAATAATTGCTTTTCACTGTTTCTTCATGTTGGTTTCTTCTAATTTCTCTGGTTTATAGGAATTTCTATACCATACTAAAATAACATTTAACAGATTTGAAATATTTTGAAAAAAACATGAAAAAATTCATGAACTTAACCTGCATTTACATGAAATGTATTTCTCCCTGCAAATCTGATGCTCAAGGAAAAACCCAAGTATATGGTATTTATCTGGTCATTTGCGTCTTTAAATTCTGAACCTTTACAGTGGGCCATGGTTATTACATGTACGTTTCATACTACTTTGAGAAATTACTACCCCAAGTGAGCCATTTATACCATTCTAATTTTGTTTTTCTGAAGAGGATATTTTCTTTTCTCTTTCTTTAGAAAGAGAAGAATGAGACAAAATATTTGAAACATTCATTAACTGAGGAAGAAAAGTTAACTGGGAGGCAGGAGACTGTTTCAGGTGAAAGAATATTTTGAATTGTTTGTTGCTTATTTCTGATGAGAGATTTTTCAGCTACAAGCAGGAGAAAACGTTCCATCTTCATTTCTTTACTGTTAATTTCACCATTTCTAAATGCAATGAAAGTCTCTGTATGTTGTTGGGGAATTTTTATTGTAGCCCTTGAGGTGAATTAAACACACATTTGTGTTTAAATATAAAAAAATCTAAAAAAAACCTGAAAACAAAAAAAACCCACAAAAAACCTCCCAATGGATTGAACAAAGCACTATTGCCATTAGTTCAACAAGGAGACCGCAAAGACACACCATAGGCCAATAGGTTATGTACACTTGCACCAGCACCAGTACTGGGAGTACGGGGCGACTCAGCCCTGCCTGGGGTCCAGCCCCAGCCCAGCTCTGGTGCCGACGGTGGCTCCAGAGTGCCATATTCCAGGATGGCTACAAGACAATGCTGAAGCTGTTTCTTTTCTCACCGCCAAGGGAAACCTCAGTCCCTTACAGGGAATCTTTCTGTCTCTGACATTCCCGCTTCCAGCCAGTTTAACCCCTTCTGCAGTTTCTTGCAAGGGTCGTCTTGCCCTCCATGCCAGATCATTCCCTGGTCACAAATTACTACTGCTGAACAGTTAGTTACAATTTGAATGTCCCCTTCAACATACAGGTCCAAGGAAAAATAAAAATAATAAAAAGTAAAACACCCTCATATTTCTTACTAAAGGAACTTAACAATTTCTTCTGCAATTAAACATTTTTTCATTTGTTTTCTTTCTCAACAAAATAACTTTACATTGAGTCAGTCAATAAATAACTATATATTATAGATTGATAGTCTAACTCAGTGATAGTAATTTTATAAGCATATGCACATGTTTTTCAATTCACAACAAGCTCCTGTTATCTATTATGCAACATCTATCATTCTTTCTATATCCTTATCAACGTTCTAAAACAGGAAATCTAGAGTGTGAAGTTTCCATAAAATGCTGTCATCTTTACTTATATACTTTCCCTTCAGTTGCTCGTAAGTCATAGGACATTAATTTTAAAGGGAAAGAAATCTTTTTCAAACTATTCACAACTTTCTATCATAAAATTCTATGACCAAAAAAACCAAAACAGAACAAAACGAATTAAAAAAAGCCCAAACAAAACCATGCCAGTCATGCAGCAGTACAAACCCCCATGAAACCTTGAAGAATGGAAGCCCAACAGAAGAGCTAGGATACAGTCACGGAACACAGGGAAATGACTAAAAAGATACTGTGACTTTGTCTTTTCAGAACACATAATTTGAAATACAAGTGAAAATTATCTAAATGTCTTAAAAAAAAAAAAAATTTACTTTATTGAATTCAAGGTCCATTGATTTTGCCCAATGTGTGATCCAATGCCACTTAAAGTCAATGAAATGACTCCTATTAACTTTGAACTATTTTCAATCAGGCCTAAAGCATAATGCTTGTAAGTGTTATTAATATAGAAGTGCATGATTTAATGAAGTTGAAAGGTTGTCTCTTTCTCAAGAAACTTAAGAATTATTCATGCATTTTTATATACTTCAAGATATGTCTAAACCAAAACATATAGGGGCAGCTCTGCAAGGCAATACCCTAAAGGTTTATTGAAAGCTACCACACAAAACTCACCAGCTGCTGTTGATCATTTGTGCGTAGGAATGACAGACACTTCTCAGAACGACGTTTCACTCAAATTCTGTCTGGAAATTTAATTATTTTGGATAGGATGAAAGATCTTGCTGAAATAGCTTTTTGCAAATGAAACTACCATGGTTAGGTACCTATGAATAAGTTGAGTTTAAAATAGGGTGTTTTTTTAGTATTCTGTAATTTAATGATTTTTTTACATAATGTGATAAAATAGTCATGGTTCATACTATGACTTAAGGGCATAGTATGATATAATGAGCCAAAATATATATTTTTAAAACGGTGAAAAGCTGCTGTTGCACTGACAGGATCATCTTTTTGTAACAAGGTTTATCTGAAACACAGAATATATTCAATATGTCACAGTCTCATTCATTCATTCCAATACTGTTATTATATTATTCTGATATGTCATTTTTAGTATCTTGTTACTTACTGAACAAACAGGAAAGAATACAAAATATATATGCAAGTTCACAATATTTTCTAAGCCTTTTCCTACACCCATTGCTTAAAACAGTTGAAAATGAAATATCAATGGTTAAAGCAACATTTTCCTGCAATGACAACTTTTGAAAATTCGATGACACATAAAAAAAATAAACCTTCCCCTCAGTTTTGTGGAAAAGTCTTTTAATAGCTCTCATATATCTTTTCATCATATTCTTCCTACAAGAGGAGAGGGATTTTTAGAAAATATGCATTCTTTTTGAAGGTTATGGGGTTTTTAGTATGAATTTTATTATTTCTTAACACAGGCATACCTGAACAGAAATATTTTGCTCAACAAACAGCCTCTTCTTTGTAAAAGATAATAATTTCCTGTTTCTGTAGTAAACAGAGAATTTCTGTTCACTAGTAACCAGGGAAGGTCCTGAATAGAACTGGTAACCAGCAATGCTTAGGGAAGTCACAAACATTTTTAATCTGACATTTAGCTTGACTAAATCTGACAGTGTGTTTTAGATGGAAATAATACTGGAAGAATTATAACCATCAAACATAGTTTTACATAACTGTGTAGTTACTACTTATAGCTCTTCTACTAACCCTACTCTAGCAGCTGAATTGTTATTAGTGTAGCGTTGGAGACTGAGTACTTGTACTCTTATTTTTTCATCTGAGCCGTTAGAAAACATATATACATAACATAAATATTACATAGAGAGGGAGAGAGTTTGCAGGGAAAAAACCCAAGAATTACTAATGGTATTTTGTTAAATGCTAATGCTACTGTAGGATCAAATAATTTGTCTGAAGAAAATAAACATTTTCTTTGTGGAGGGGGGAATCAGCTAAATGGGATATCAGGAAGAGCTTACCTTTGTGCTGATAATGCTCTTGCAATCCCATGTAGATTCACAAAGGTTATCTCTAGCTGATATGGGTAACAAGCCTAAACTGTGATTTATTCAGTCAGGACACTGCTCATCAGTATCTAAATTGTAACTACTTCATGCCTTTAGAAGACTTGGCAAACATGTTCACAAGCTACCGCTTCTTCCTAAGGGAGACAAGAGGGTTCATAATATAAAAGATGGGATTTCTTATGTCAATAGTTTCAATCTTTTTCTCTTGAAGATATGGATAATAAACTAGAATAATGATTTATACAATACATTGAAGCTATTGCTGCTTGAGGTTTCCATTCATCGTATCTACAGAGAGACTGGAGTACCACTACGAAAGGATTGCTGCTGAGACAGTGCTAGCTGTGTTGCTCAGGAATAAAATCACTGCAGACTTTTAGAACCCTCCTTCAGGGGAAACTGCATTTTAAAGTAGTATCAGAGAAATTCAACTGAGAAAATTGACATGAATATTCTGGTGCTTGCTAATTTTTTTTTTTTTGCATTTATTTTTGGCTACTTTACTGCCACCTTACATTCAATGATATATAACCCATCACTAGTATTAGCCTAACATTTGTCAGTCTTAGACATCCAAAAAATCGTCATTCTTCTGAAATTGAAGAAGAAATGCAATTCTTTACCCTGATGGCCATTTTGCTCTCCTATTAGACATCTTTTGTAATGTATTAGAGGAATAATTGCATAGTTAAAACAACAAAACGATCTTTTGTCAATTAGTTGTCAGTCTTGTACAGCACTTATAAACCAAGCAGCCAAACCGACTGTCAACATAGGATAAATAATAGTGTTTTTCATGTAAATTGTTCCTAAATAAAGGTTTTTACATGTTAAGGATATGGACATCTTCTTAAAAAGACAGCGTGCCCTTTCATCCTGAATAAATGTGTCTATCATGGCTACTACAAGGACACTACCAGCTTCCATTCAGTTTAATCTTTATCTGTATTTTTAATCTTTTCTCCTATAAGTATGAAGTTTGAACAGTCAAATGTACACATCAGTCCTCTCTAAATAAGAATTGTCAACCACCTTTCTTCTCTTTACATATTCAAGTAGTGGCATTCTTTGCAACATTACAAAGCACTGACTTGTAATTTATACCCGATCGCAGTCTTTCAGCTGAAACCTTCTCTTGATTTCCCAGTGTGTCAATGTACCATAGCAGTAATCTAGTAAAAAAAAAGAGTGTTTAAATCTCAGTCTTCCCTATGAATTCCTCTGTTGCTGAAAATAGGAACTCTACTTTATGTTATTCTCTATGTTGCTTAATCGTAAAATCAATTCTTAAGAATTTACAACTCCAAAATTTCTTCCTTCTCTAAATCTGTGCAATCAGTATGGTTCTGGCTATACTTGTACCAGTAATGACAAAAAATAAAATTTTACTTCTTGCACCATGGTAGTGCCTAAGAAAAATGTTGGTTCCATTTCCAGTGCCATACAACTCCAGCCTTATTTAAGGCTGAACAATAGTTTTGAGAGTGGATTTCTGTTTTTGGTGGGACCTGAGACTTCATGCTGCCCAAAATTTGGAGAATTCAACAAATCCAGAGTTGTGCCACACCACCCCTTTCACAACTTGAGCTAAAGAGAATATTTAGCCTCCTCACTGTTCCCTTGCAAAATCAAGAATTCCTAAAGAAACTGTGCTAGGAACAGCAAAATCTGAAATGAGGCTGAGAGAAAGCATGGGTCTCAGCCTATAGAAGGTGCAAATCATTTGCAGGATTAGCAGTGGGGAGAAAGAGCACCTTTTTAAACACTAGATAAGGAAATCTATCTTGGAACCCCCGGGATCAATAAATATAAGAAAGCACCATATTATATCTGCAGAGAAACTTTGTTTTGGCTTTTGTGAGGCCTTTTAAGTGTTCATCTAACTTCATTTTGGTAATCAAACACTGAGGATGCAAGCGCAGTTTTTCACCAGGCATGTCAAGGTTCCCTTGTGTTGTTAGGAAGCATTTCTTATGAACAATTTTTAATTAGAAAAAGTTCAATAATTAATTTAGTGAGAGCTACTTAGGTTATTTCAAAGTCCTTGGAGGGACTGTGAGATCATTAATTCTCTGTACCTTTCTTCTGCATATTTGCTCTGGAAAGAAAACAATGGTCTTTGTAACAAACTTCAAAGGCAAAGGAAATTATCCACTTTTCCTGTCCATTGTGAAGAAAGTAGAAACTTATGGCTTAAACCGTAATCTTTTCTTGCTACAATTTGATATTAAAACCACGTTCTGTTAGCTATTGTAAGAGTTGTGAAATACTGGAATAAATTGCATGGGAGGGTTGTGGAGGTTCAGTTACTGAAGTTCTGTGAGAACAAAGTAGACCCCCATCTGCCAGGAACTGCATTTGGACAGTTAGTGCTGCCTTGCTGTAAGAAAATGGACTAAATGGTGTTCCAGCCAGCTCCATTTTGTGTGATTCTGTATGTGCTAGTAGTTTTTTATATTGTACAATGCAAAGAAATATACAAGCAAGGAGATAAATCTTTATAGACAAGATACAAGGAGCCAAAGGAATAATTGTTTATCCCTTGATGCATTTCGTTATAATAGGGATATGACCTGTTTGCAATTGGACTCGGTGGAAGAGTTAATGCGTGTTCTGTTGCTGATTTTGAATAAGCTTTACCCCTCAGGAGATAAGTGTCAATACTTTTTTGGGGTGACAGGACACATTACACTGGTTTTGGTTTAATGTAGTATGAGGAACTGTGTACATTTAGAGCTTTTGAATGACCGAATTGTGTTTAAAGCTTTTGAACGAACAAATCTCTTTCTTTCTGACAATATGATTCTGTATCCTTGGTACTTAACTGTCAGTACTTTTGTTTTATCATGCATTTTTATGTGTGTGATGAGATCTGATGGGAGTTTCTGTTTCCATAAAGGGGAGACAACCTGGAAGCTTACTGGTTCTTGAAGTATTGAAATAACACAGATTTTTAAATACTGCACTGTACTGTATTCTTCTTTATGTTTCCTTGGTCTTCATCCAGCTCTGTTGAAAGAGTTCATTCACTTGGGTTTTAAGGTATTATTTTTGCTTTGGTTATTGTTCAAATTTATTAGCCTTCCCTCATCGAACACTGATAACGTTGTTATTTGTGAGTTAGAATTTATAAGCTCTTCTGCAGGAAACATTTATTGTCTTATGGGCTGCAACCTGTAGTGGAGCTGTATCGTATCTGAATTTTCTATCAGTGCTTATGGCCAGATTCTGGTATCAATGGCAACATCATAAATGTGAAGAAATGCTATTGGCTTTATGCTAATTCTGAGCGTGAAGCTGTTTTAGGACTGTGCTGATTTCCAGCCTAGGTTGTACATACAGTTGTCATTGAGTGAGGAACGCACAGACCATTTTCTCCCTCATCATCAGACCTTGAAACTTAATAATATGAGATTCAGGTGCCAATTGATTGATTTCATTTCCAGATCTTCCATGTGCTGCAGGTGCTTTTCATTAGACACTTCCTCATTAGATACTTCTGTCAGTTGCATATACAAAAAAAGATAGAAAATCTGTGTCCTGTAAAGACACAGAGGGATAGCTGCTGAGTGACTAGGTAACGTATTGGTAAGTTCTAAATACATTTTTGAACTCTGTAGTAAAGCTGATGTCCACCTTCTATTGTTTGTTTTTTTTTTGTACTGATCATTTGTAGACTTAGGATTGTGTCCCACCCTGATTAATGGGACTAACAACAGGAAACTAAATTCTAGATGTATTAATGTTGCCACTCCCAAAATTATTTTTCTACTTATATATATAATTTGCCAAAATTTGTTAAGATACAGTAAAAACAAAAATATTAGACAATCTCAGAATTACACATAATGCTCAATCTGGGCCATAAGTAATGAGTGTTTATTTCTATATTGTAAATAATGTTATTTATCAATAAGCAAATATCTGAGCCTATTCCTAACCCTGCTCAGATTCCTGTTACAGTGAGTCTGAGCTACAGCATTTCATTTACAGAGTGTTCATAAATGTCAATGCCTTGAACAGAAGTTGTTAGTAATTGTATAGAGCTTTAGAAAAACATCTACTAAAGTTCTACAGATCTTAAAAAAAACCCACGCCACTCCAAGCAGCTTTCATGAACTGTTATTTCTACAAGGCGCGCTCTACTCCACAAGAATATAAACACTTAAAATACAATTACTTACTTCTGACAGAGACCCTGAGATTATCAGGTAGAAAAAGATGGCCTAGATTTGTTCCCCTAGAAGTACAGGGTCTTGAAAGGAAACCTTGGTATAGATTTGGTCTTTAGTAGAGGTTTCAGTGTCCATGGAAATGCTTCACATAAAATAATCCTCTTAAATGTCTGTGTGCATTCTGCAAGCTCTCCCCATCAGTCATTAGCATGCTGGACTTCAGCATCTTTTCCACACGACTTTGTAAGGGAAAGTAATTTTAAGTAACAATATTCTGCCTTTGTAAGCATTCTTACAGCTTCAAATGGTAAGATTCTAGTACTTTCTGAATGCATGTTCCATATCATATCAAAGAATTTCTCTGGGGTTTTTTCTTTTTTTTTTTTTTTTTATATAAATAGCTGAGAAGGGGATAATGAGATGCTGAGAGACTTTAAGGGATGCCTGTACCACGTAAACTCTTTGTGATTTCTCCAGAAGTACACAGGGCCTCAAACAATAAAGATCTAAACATTTTAAGAAAAGCACTCTCATCTAAAGTTAGTAGATAGTTTTCATTATGAATCAATAATAAATTGTAGAGAAGTTCTTACATTTCACATCCATTTGCCTCTCTTTGTTGCAACTTTACAATGAGTTGATTGAATTGCTGAGCTCCAACCACCAGCAGAACTACATTACACAGTGGTAATCCTAGTATTCTGCTTACAGGCAGAATACATGTATATTTTGCTATGACAAGGTGCAAAAGGTGCTGTGCTGGAACAACATGGTGGTGTTTCTGTCACTCAGCTGCTCGTTTGAACTCCCACAGCTGTTTTGTTACTAAACAATGAATGAAGTAATGACGAGCCCTCCTGCCAGTTGGCCTACGAGGAGAACAGAGAGAGTCAAATACATTTAGCAGTACAGAAAAAAAGAGTTAATCGGATACTTTCCTGGTTGTTGGCAAGTGAGAGCTCCATATTGACAAAATTACCATCAAGCATCAGGCAAACAATCATTGCATTCCCATGTTCACAATGGAAGAAATTACCGAGTAATAACAGCATTATCAGCAGTGCTGTTAGAAAGCTTCATCACCATTATATACTGCCAGATTATAATAGCCTGACTACTGCAAAAGAGACCGCAGGAGAGAAAGGCAGCAGGCGCCTGTGCCCTGTGTTCGGAGAAGGGAGCACAAGTCTTCTCCCTGAAGCGAATGTAGAGCTCATGAGGTCCAGGCTCTTGCAAACCTCGTCATGAACTTGCACATGTCCAGCAGTTTTGAGCAACATTCGCTCTCTCCAGTTGATTTTGACGCTACATGGACACTTTAAATATTCCAGGACCTCAAGAGAAGCTCAGCTGGAGAGGTATCTCTGCGGTGTCACAAATCCACCAGTCACCAGGGCTGGTGGCTACTTTTAGGCTGAATTGGCAGAAAAATTGTGTGCTCCTGGTGGTAGTACAGTGCAGAAACAATATTCCTCTTTGCTTTTTCTATGTGGTTGAAAAAGAGAACAAAAAGGGACTGCACTTTTCTCTGTTTTTTCCCAGAATCAAACTGGTTCATGGTAGTGTTCCTCCTATCTAATTCCTCCTGCAGGTCTGTAATCCAAATTAGAGAAGTAACATTTTTCTCATGATATCTTAATAGTGCAAAACGGGGCCATTACGTATGCCTCTGGACTTCCTGGAAATGAAGCAAGCATTAATTCAGAAAGATTAATTGAAACATTACCTCTGGCACCATTACAGGTACTTCAGCTCTTTATTGATTTGAGTTTGGCATTGACACCTAGATCTCTTTGCAGGTGATTATGTAGAGCCTGGTGAAAGAATAAGAAAAATCTTGTTACTACAGGAACAAGGAGTTACTAAGGTGAATGTACATATGACACATACACTCTCTTAAATCTTCCCACGCAAAAAAGATCTGTCAGAGTTGTTATCATTCACCAATGCTGGTCAGAAAGTTTTTCAGTAGAAAATTCCATTTCATTGAAAGCTAAATATCTCATGGAGTTGTGTCTATTTTGACAGCCTTTCTCACTGAAAGTTTTATGAGGCCTTGGTAAATCCACTGCTTGAGGGGAAGATAAAATGAAAACCAAACCTTTCTAGCAAAAACCAGATATTTGCAAAATTATCATTTTTTGAAAGCCTTTTAAGGTTTAACATTTTCTCCAAAGTAGAATGAAAAAAGAATCTAAAGCATCACAAAATTGTATTTCTGGTCTCTGTTAACCATCCCTGTTATTCACATAGCTGTTGAATAGGATATTCTTGCAGTCCTTTGTTAACTGTTTTCAGATGTGAAAGTAAGAACCATCTTATCTCAAACATTTAAGAAAGAAAAAAATGTCAGGAAAAAGAGAGGAGAAATAGGACATTTATCTAAAGGAAGAAAACAGCTGTGTAAGACTGAGGTAGATGCTGCACCTGAACTAAAAGATAATGCAGTCTAATTCAAGATTTAACAATGAAGCCAGGGAAATGGAAAAACTCTAGAGGTATTTGGAAGTTAATGATGCAGCATTGTAGTAAAATCCAAATTAAATTCTCAGTTCTTGTTGCAAAATCACATTAAAACTAAAGTACTGCAGGATAAGGCTGTCTCACGCTGCTTGGTGCTTTACTCCTCCTGAGTGTTTGTTGTTTTTTTCACTGCCAAGGAATGACAAGATGTTGGGTTTTTTTCTGGCTCTTACTGCTAACAGGAAGACAAAGAATAGAGTTCTGAGTGAGTGAAAATATGAAGTGTAGAAACTTTGATGCAAACAGTGAGGAGACTTGAATATAGAATAATGTGTCAAATTATTTGCTATAACTCACTGAAATCATGGACAGAAAAAAAACCCAAACAAACCAACCAACCCCCACCCCCCAAAAAACATACCACCAAAACCCCAAACAACCCACAGTTTCTCAAGCTCCTGTTTTTTGCAACATTCTCTTTAACTTTCAGCATTACAGTTTTTATAGATATACAAATAGATATATGGGTATATCTCTATTATAGATATCTAGAGATAGAGATATAGAGATATAGACATATAGAGATATAGAGACATAGAGACATAGAGATATGGTGATATATCTCTATGATATATCTTAAGGATAGGAATTGTGGTGTCCTCTGGAGAAGAGAGATTTATATCCAACAATATTAATATTTTTCTATTAAATGTTGCAAACATTAAATATTTGAAGATCTCTCCCTTTATGCAAGAAGTACACATGGAAAACATGTTGTTACTGATTTTATTTACAGCACCAATCGCAAGATATCCTAAAATACAGCAAGTTTATTGTTCTATCTCTATTTCCTCACATGTTCACAGTAAAGTAGTGTCTCAAGACAATAATACCAATTCAAACAAATCAGAAGACAGAACAATAAACTTGTCTTGTACCAAGGGAATAAAAAAATGTGGAAAATAGAAATAAATATTCCAAGTACAAAATATACTTGAGGAAAAAAAATCTTACAATGATTAATAAGATTCTTTGCATAAGTATAGCATGTAATTCTTTATAACAAATCACTCATTAAAAGTTGTTACATAATTGCATTTGATATAATACCCTCTTACTCATATCTCTTACTTTATTTTTCTGTAGAATAAAGTAAGGATGAGCTTATCGTAGACAGGGATGATACAATTTGTTTAGTCCCATACTCATTGCTGCTGCGAAAAATCTCAGCTGACTCAATTGTGCTTATAGAGTCTTATAGTACGGTTTTTGTTATATATTAACATTGATATAGGAATCATTTATTTGAGTGGGATGCAGCCACACAGAGATATAAACTCAGTCTTTCTCTCTTCTTTCCTCTTTTCAACAAAAAGTTAATTAAGGCTAAACTACTACCACCAAAGATTTCATATATCATATGTTTACAGGGATCCAGATCTCCTGGCGTGCTGAGAGTGGTCTGTGCCCAAGCTGTTCCCTGCTTACTGCAATTTGCTGTCTATAGCCTCATCCTATACTTCTTGACACTGGAGGAAAACCTTTAAAGTCTTATAACAGCCATAATAACGTATAGAAGATACTCTTTTCATATCCATTAGGAGATAAAAAATACCAGATACTTAGTAATTACAGGACTTGGAAGTCCTGTTGGCTAACACCCTGTATCAAGTATTAAAAAGAGCTAACCTCTATCCTAACTGCGCAACCAACTAAACCTGGTAGAACTTCCACTGACTCAAACTGCTTAGGTCGTTATATTTAGGTAAATAAATAATGATCATAGAGTCATAGAATCATAGGGTAGTTTGGGAGTAGTTGGAAGGGACTTTAAAAGTCATCTAGTCCAAAGCCCCTGCAATGACCAGGGGCATCTTCAATGACATCAGGTTGCTCAGAGCCCCGTCCAACCTGACTTGGAATGTTTCCAGGGATGGGGCATCTACCACCTCTGTGGGCAACCTGGGCCAGGGTTTCACCACCCTCAGTGTGAAAATTTACTTCCTTAGATCTAGTCTAAATCTCCCCTCTTCTAGTTTAAAACCGTTATCCCTTGGTCCTATCGCAAAAGGCCCTGCTAAAAAGTCTGTCCCCATCTTTCCTATAAGCTCCTTTAAGCCCCTGGATTAAGGGGGGAGCCTTCTCTTCTCCAGACTGAACAAGCCCAACTCTCTCAGCCTGTTCCATCCCTCTGACCGCATTCATGGCCCTCCTCTGGCCCCGCTCCAGCAGGTCCATGTCTCTCCTGTGCCGAGGGCTCCAGAGCTGGACGTAGTCCTGCAGGGGGGACTCCCCAGAGCGGGGCAGAGGGGCAGAATCCCCTCCCTCGCCCTGCTGGACACATACAGGTGTTTTAAAAGACAGTTAAAATGTTTCTGTTCTAGCAAGCACTGAATATATCTAACAGGAATAATTGTAAATAAAATTCACTATTGATCTGGAAGGACTCGCTGACTTAACTTCCATCTTATTTATTGTCAAGGAGTTTTGATTTCAGCAGAATTACTCTTGATTTTATATCAGCTGAGAAGCAGTATATAGCTCCTCTCCTTTGAGCAGCCTGAAATTGTATATCTAACTCCCGACTTGTCCCTATCAATAAAGATGGAATTTCATTGGCAAGGAAATAAGGATGGAGAATTCAGAATTGGAAAGGAGATTTGTTCTCACCAGCTGGTCACAGAGAAAGGTTGTTTTCTCGGGAACGCAAAAAGAATCCCCATTTGACAGTAGAGCTGAAAAGGTGGTCACATAATAAACAGTGCTGCTAACAGGAGCTGTCACCATATTTAAGGCTGATGAGTAGTAATTAATGCGGATTCTTTCAAGCAAGACTTGCAGGCTTAAATGGTGCTTAGTGATTCATAGAGGAAGAGGAAAGTGAGAGGGAGACTCTCACTTTGAATTTGAATTTACTCCCTGTGAAAATCTGAAAGTGGCGGTGTACAGGACTCACAGCACTCAGCAGCAACGAAGTGACTCTGTGTTTGCTCAAATTGCAGGAGGCTTTAAATACAAGAGCATTCATAATTAGAGGTGAACCTATTACATTCTTACTCTGTTACACACCTTCATATCTGAGGGTAATTTAGAATCTGATGGAAATACTCAGTTCTCTGGCTCATTCCTCAGTATTCACAGAAATATTAAGATCACTGCAGGGTTTTAGGAGTTTAAAATGTGTTCATCTATGAATGAATGACTGAGAAAAAGTTGACATGTATGACAATGATTGAAAAAGACAAATTTAATACCTTCCATTTAGCTCAAGTGCCAACTACCTCAAGAAATATACCTTAATAATCAGATGTAAGGAGTAAGGTGTAAGGTGCAGGATGTAAGATACAGCATATTGTAGATATAAACATTTGATGTATGAGAACCATGTATCTTCTACCTTATGTAATTTGCAAATTATGTAATTCTCAAATTTTAGATGGAGGTACACTGTGTAAGGTTGTGGCTTATTGTGTCCAAACAATCTGTCACACCATAGAAATGTTTATAAACTTTGTAAACACAATGCAAAAGAACACAAATGTCTTTATTACTGGTTGTAGTGTTGATCCTTTCAACATATGGATACTGTAATGTATAACAATCTAGAAACCAAAAGAGAAATATGTTTTACAATACAGATGGGCTTTTACAGTCTTGATATGCAAATGTATGTATCCCATAAGTTGTTGAAACATAGTCCCACTGATATCAGGGGAGGTATCAACTGAGCTCTGCCCAGATTCTTATTCAGCTCTTGTCAAGCTGCAGCTATTGCAAGTATGACTTCTAACCCATTCTCATAACAGTTAAAACCAGTGCAAATGCACTGCTTCACCACAGTTCAACTAGATGAAATGTGCTCAGGCATGTCCTGCCTCTTATATTATTTGAATTTTTATCAATCTGGAAGATGAACAGCATCTCTCTTGAGGAAGTTTTGAATGGGCTATGGAGTTATTTTATATGATTCACCCTTCACTTTGCTCAGACACAGGTCCCATTGCAAAAAGCTTTCACAATGAACTGGACTACCATACAGTAGATAGTAACCATGTCTGTGCTATCTGTAGGCTGTATGTGATTGGTCAGTAAGATTTAAAGAATGGGTATTTTCCAACCTAGTTGATTCTATGATTCTATGATTCTGTTATTCTGTGACTAGAATTAAGTTTTCTGGCTATGTGACCTACTGGTAAATTATATCTCAATTGAGTAAACACAGATAATCCCAGGTCATTGTTCTCTTTATTGAAGTCAGATCATGTATTTCCTGACTTTAAAAGTCTTTGGGGAAAACTAATTATTTATCGCCAATTAAAAACAGACTTGGATAGTACAAAACAAAGACAAATTAAAACATCTTTCACCCTGCTCCACCCCTCCCTTCTTCCCAGGCTCAACTTCTCTCCTTCACTGTTACCTCCTATACCTCTTTCCTGCTGGAGCAGTGGAGAGGGAATGGGGAACGGAGGGGGTTGCAGTAAGTCCATATCAGTTCCCCTCTGTAACTCGCTCTTCCTCCCAATTTTCCCCTGCTTCAGCATGCACCCTCTCCTGCAGTCCTTCAGGGTAAGCTTGTTCTGGTGCGGGGTCCTCTGCATGGGCTGCAGGGTGGATATCTGCCCCACTGGGGTCTTCTCCATTGGCTACAGGGGAACCTCTGCTCCAGTGCCTGGAGCACCTCCCTCTCTTTCCTCTCACCTGGTCATCACAAGGCTGTTTCTCGCACTTTCTTCCTCATTCTCAGTTTATTTTCAAAATAGTAATAAAGTAGAGTTTCATTGACAAATTAAATAGTTGTTCTGTGTGGTACAGATTTGGTGCTCCATTGATATAATAATTAATTCTATTTAAAGTTCTGTCCTAATTAGCACAAACTGTGAGCTAAGACAAAAATGTTGGATATATTGAATGAAGAGTTTACTCTTCTCCAAAAACAGTATCTTCTTCTCAAGGAGCCAAGAACGTTGTAGCATGTAAAAGGTTTTGAAAATAAAAATTAAAGTTCAGCCAAGGACAGAAATAGTTTTTGATTAATTGTAAGCTTCCAAGTAAAAAAACCTACAGTAATCAGAGAGATATATTAGCATAAATTACACATACTTATTATAATAACAAACCCAACAAGGATTTGAACCTCAGAATCAGGCTTAAAAAGCATGAGATTGCATTGTAAATTTGAGGATTTGGACTCGTTTATTGGTTTTGATTTTTCACACCAGGGAGTTTCAGCCAGCAGCTGTACTCAGAGCAAGGACAGTGAGAAGATTTTTATCTGCCACAGACACAGGAGATGTTACATATCAGAAACTTTGATGGCTTTGGCAGCTTGGAAAACCACATTTTTCTTTTAGCTTGAGCATGAGGTAAAGTGCTGGCCATTTTTCTCATTCAGCAATGTCTAAAACCAACTGGATAGCTTTCACCTTCGCAAACTGACTCGATTTACCTTCTCCTTCAGTTTCTGCAACTTCTTGTGTAAGATTCCATACAGCAGCTTTCCACCTTCGATGTTTTCCCATAATGCAACAAGACCCATCGGTGAACATGGCATGTCAGTTCTCATTTTCTGGCAGTTTATTATACAGTGGGGTCTCTTCAGCATGCACCACCTCCACCTCTGACAATATTCCAAAGTCTTTGCCTTCTTGCCAGTCCATGATCACTTCCAAGATTCCCGGATGATTAAGGTTTCCTATTCGAGTCCATTTGTGTGATCAGTGCAACCCACTTACTCCACGTAGCATCAGTTGCATGATGAGCAGAGGGGACCCTCCCTTTGGACAACCAGCCCAGCCCCGGCAGTCGGGGTGCCAGGAGGAGCTGTGCTTCAGTACCAACCACTTCTGAGGCAGCTCAAACTCCTTCATATGCTGCCAGTATCTCCTTTTCAGTTGGAGTATAGCGGGACTCAGATCCTCTGTATCCCTGACTCCAAAACCCCAAGGGTTGACCTCAAGTCTCCCATGGTGCTTTCTGCCAGACGCTCCAGGTAGGGCCATTCTCCCCGGCTGCCGTTATAGAGCACATTTTTAACACTTTGACCAGCCTGGACTGGCAGATAAAACCACAGGGTGGCCTGAGGTGTGTACCTCCTGTATCTTCTCTCTTGAGCAGAAGAATGTTTATCCTTAACAGCTGAGACACTGACCTGTACAGGTGGGGAGTAGGACATACCCTCTTTGAGTTGCTGGAACTCCCAGAACAGTTTTCTGAACTGGTTTTCAGACTTTTTGGATAGTTTTTCCACAGCCAAGATGCAGGGCCCTAGGGAAGAGGAGACATTTTCTTCGTATTGCAGGAGATGGTCAGCTAATTCATCCACCATTGGTCCATCTCTGTCTTTCCAGGTCATTACTGCCAATGAATTGACATACAACAATGCTGCACTCCATACAAATTTCCACCACATGGATCATGTGCACTGGACTTCATCTGGATCTGGGTTGTCCGAGTTATGATAAATCACCTCCAGCATGGCTAATTCCCTCAGGTACTGGATATGTCTCTCCACAGTGGTCCACTTCCCTGGGGGATATATAACATTTTCCTTGAAGGGATACCTCTCCTTCAATGCCAGACAGGAGTCACCTCCAGAGGTTGAGGGTTTGAGTCTTTCTTCCAATCACCCTGTCAATGCCCCCTTCCCTAGACACAGATCCCAGCTTCTTGGCCTCCCTACCCTCTAATTCCAAGCTACTGGATCCTAAAATAATTTTTCCAGCATTAGAGCAGCCAGGTGACAATGTGTTCGCCGGATGACAGATGAAGTCTTTCTGCATATCTCACAGTTCACTCAGGCGTAGGGATCGGGTGGTTATCCCTGGTTCTGCCTCTTCCTCCTCCAGTTCTTGTGATGGCTCTGCTTCATCATCTTTTACTAAATTTGCTGACTTTCGCATCCATTTCTTGTGGATAGGGGTGACTGATATCGGCACGGATTGGTTTTCTGGTTCATCTGCAGTGCCCGTTGCCAGGGTTTGAGTAGCCACAGTGCCCATCATGGGGGTTGGAGTAGGGGCAGTGCCCATTTCCAGGGTTTGAGTAGCTGCAGTGCCTGTCACTGGGGTTGGAATAGCTTCGGTGTCTGTTGCAGGGGTTTGAGTAGCCACGGAGCTCCCGCATCTGCATTGAGCACTGGTGGCAGGTGGGGTGGTATTTTTAAATAGTTGTTTAACCCTGAGCAAGACCTGAAAGACATTCAGGCAACCTAGAAATAGGAGTGTGTTGGTTTGAACATCCCAAGGATGTTCGAAATTCTCAAGAGCTGTTGTAATTACCCTGGAGGGGAAGGAGAAGATGAAGAAAGGTGTCTCCTCCATAGATTGGCTCTCCGAGGAGAAAAGGTAAAAAGTGTAATTATCACTAACTTCTGATAGGTGGCTCCTGAAGTACAGAGATTAAGCCGCCATTACTGCTCCATGCTGCACGCCACCCTGCACACCATCCGCTGCCCCTGAGTACAAATACCAAATCAGTCTAACGACCAATGATGTTATCATACCATGAATGAGTGTTACACAGAACACCAAAGCAATAATGTTAATCCAATGCCCAGAGGTGATAAAACCCACATAAACACTGACAAACAGTATATACGGCAAGTAAGGCGTTACATAACACAACCCTGAGACCAACCCTGAGAAAAAATAAAACAACATTGTGACCAGTGACAATTAAAGTAACATAATGAATTCTTATAACTGATTTGTTTTAACACACTCTGGTCAAATCCGCTGTTATCTCAACCCTTTGTGCCCCATGTTGAACCACAAACAGGACTGTTGTGCTTTAACCCCAGCCAGCAAATAAGCACCACATAGCCACTCCCTCACTCCTCCCCTTCTCCTTAGTGGGATGGGGAGGAGAATTGGAAAAAAAAGGTAAAACTCATGGGTCAAGATAAAGACAGTTTAATAGGACAGCAAGGGAAAATAAAAGAGGAGAAAAAGAAGAAGAAGAAGAAGAAGAAGAAGAAGAAGAAGAAGAAGAAGAAGAAGAAGAAGAAGAAGAAGAAGAAGAAGAAGAAGAAGAAGAAGAAGAAGAAGAAGAAGAAGAAGAAGAAGAAGAAGAAGAAGAAGAAGAAGAAGAGGAAGAAACAACATAAGTGATGCACAGCACAGTTGCTCACCACCCACTGACCGATGCCCAGCCAGTTCCCAAGCTGCAGTGCTCCTGGCCAACTCCCCCCAGTTTATATATTGAGCATGACATCATATGGTGTGCAATATCCCTTCGGCCAGTTTGGGTCAGCTGTCCTGGCTGTGTCCCCTCCCAACTTCTCGCTGGCAGGGCATGAGAAGCTGAAAAGTCCTTGACTAGTGTAAGCACTACTTAGCAACTACTAAAACATCAGTGTGTTATCAACACTATTCTCATACTAAATCCAAACCACAGCACTACACCAGCTACTAGGAAGAAAATTAACTCTATCCCAGCAAAAACCAGTAACATGTTGTCTGGAAGGTTATTCCCCATTATATTCCTCTTATATTACAAATTATTTCTAGCCAAGCATGAGGACTAGAAACTTTTAATGTGTGCATAGTGACGACTCACTTAATGACAGCTTTCTAAGGTGTGGACTTTAAAACATAAATCAGGTATCATCAGACTTACAGTAAAATCCCTGAGTTGGCAAAACATCAGTGCTTCCTAAATGGGTCAGTTCAGCCTGCCTACTAACAGGGAGAATATAGATTTGCTACAGGGAAATTAAAAAAAATGATAATAATGAAAGAGAAAATAGCTCATCAAAACGGTTATTTATTTATTTGTATGATCTGCTTGTCAAAATGTTAATTCATTCCCTTAAATAAATAGCAAGTAAAAATCACCCTCCCACAAGCCACAAATTAGCCAAAGCATTCATAGATCACTCTCGATCACTCTTGGTAATAGGCTTTTTCCATGGAGTCCATTTCACCCAGTGTGCAAAGTGCAGCTCCTTACTCTCAGCTTAATGCATTTAATAAAACTTAATGAAACATTTGTAAACTTAATGAAGCACTCTGGAAATGAAAACAAAGGCAAGCCAATGTCCTTCTAAATGGAAACTAGGCCATCATACTAGTACCACTGGAATATCTGAAATTGTGCTAAGCTTTCAGTGTGTCCTTTGGGGTTAATAGAGTAGACAAGAGTACCACTGAAAATCCTGTTACAGTAAATATTTTTTTTTATTAGCATCTCTGAAAGCTTCAGTCAGATATAGGCATTTGTGTATTCTTAGTGATTTTCTAGACAAATAAGAAGTGTAACTCTGTAATAAGGTATTACAAATGGTAGTAACGGGTCACAGACTTTGTACTGAGCTTGCAAAGCCTTAGCACTGAGCTTTATCAGGCTTCCTCTGTCTGAATTTCTTTTGACTTTCTGGCAGTAGCTTTGATTCTATTCAGTTTAGCTGCAACAATTTTTTTTTTCCTAGCAACTAGGTGTCTGTGGTTAATATATTTTTCTTTTGCTTATCTTTCTATGGTACCATCAAAGTTTCTATATAAATACTTTTAAGTAGTTATTTCGTGTAACAGAACACAACTTGAACATAATGATGTGGAGGACTACAGACTCCATATGATAGCAGAAGCCTTGAGACATGGAGACACAGGCTGCGGTGTAGAGGAGGCCAGCACAGGATGATAGGAGGTGGGGCACAGGCTTGGCACTGGACAATTCACCTATAGTCAATTAAAAACCCAAAGACTGGGAGTTGGACACAATTAGTTTAGAGGTAACAAAGAGAACAAAACCCAAATATCTAACCTATGCAAAATGCACCACATGTGGTGAATACACATATAGTATGAACATTCACACCAGGGAAGGAAGAGCAAGGTGTACGTTCTTGTTTAGAAAAAACACGTGAAAATACCAAGCATGACACTGGGGGGTGGAAAATCACATCCTGTTCCTCCCAGCAAAGGAACTGGGATGCTGACAACTTACTGTACCTCCTTCCACATACATTTGCCTGAAGCCAAATAATAAGCTTAGCTATTATTATTATTGTTGTTGTTATTGTTATTATTTTCTGTGTAGTAGTATTCTACTCTTCATTTTTATTCTAATAATTTAATCTGAACTACTATTAATTCTCTGGTTATTCTGTTAAGGTTTTAAATATGCTGATAACAAATTCTAGGCTTTACATATAGTATGTGTTTTATTGTAGTCTATAACAAGGTTTTGAATGGTAATAGAAAACTAATTGTTATAGGCTGTTTTTTCCTTGCTCTTTCCTTTGCAGATGTCTGAGCAATGAAGTACTTCTTTGTCTGGAGAAGTCATATTTTTTAGCAAGATTTTTTTCTGGTGACAGGAGGAAGATGATATTTTTTTCTTCTTTGTGTACATGTTTCTGTGTCTGTTTTTAACATCAAGGCATAAATATGGAGTACTGATTTTTCAGAAGACAAATTCAAATTGATGTGGTTTAGAGCACAAAATAGTAAGGTTTTCTATTATCTTGAATTCCTTGGAAAGGCTCCACTGACCCAGATGACTTTATATAAAGTTCTGTAACGTACTTCACTGGAACAAAGGAACAGTTTTTATGGAGTTACAGGTTTTTGTATCATAAGGTTTTGAAAGTCAATGCAATAGGGTGTCTGTAAAAGCAGAAAAAGTTCAGAGGTTCCTTCTGATTGAGGCTGAATGTCTGCCCTCTTTCTAGGGACAGGTGGAGGGATACTCATCAGTATCACAAAGAAATTGTAGCTCAGTATCCTCATCCAAGCTATAGATTGGTCAGGTCTTAAAATATCAGATACTGTCAAATGAATTTGTTGTTGTTTTGATCCACTGTTGCACACACTTCTGTTGACTTTTCTGCAGTCCAGGGTTGAAAACAGTACCTTATATTCACAAATCATGGATCATGACCTCTTTCCACTGTGCCATAAATTCTTGATAAAGTAATACATATAGCTTCTGGACTGCAGGTTGATTACTTAGTAAACAGGTAAGCAGAACATAATTATATTGTTTGAGAAAGGTATCTGATTTTTTTTTAAAATACAAATAAAAAATTATGGATTTCATTGAGATACTTGCATTTTGACTTTTGCTTGGGTTTTGGGTCTTTGTATTTAGAGTAGCTGAAGAATTTTTGCACACTAAGTGGTTACTTCAGGTAGGATTCAGTTTTATCTTTGTGCCCTTATGTTAAGATTTTGAGTGTATCAGTCTTTGACTGTCTACACTTAAGCTTTCAATTCATTCTCTTCAGCCAGCATACTTTGACCAAGATTTCAGGAAAGCTGTTAAATAGAGAGGGAAATCATCGTTTGAGAACTCGTATGTTGTCATGTGTGCAGTAATGATTTGACAATTTTTCAATTATTTTGTCAGATAGC
>NW_010553871.1:7230-12713 GCF_000687285.1 Phaethon lepturus | reverse complement strand
TTTCCCTAATTTCTGAAATTTTCTTGGAATATGAATATTTCCATAATGTTTGCACACTTTCTCTTTCTTCCTTTCCAGAAGCAGAAACATCTTTACACGTGGCCCTAATGAAACTCCAGTCCAGGGGAAGATGCCCACCTACAGCAAAGACCAAGTCCTGATTTTAGCAGCTGCTCCTGCTCATGCAGAGGAATGAGAAGAGAATTTCTTCCATCCAATTTTATGATTTCCCAGGAAAATATGCCTGTACACTAGTAAAAATGTGTCACTGAGTTATCCTTTTTGTTCACATGTATTCTTCATGTTGGCAGTACCTTACACACCACAGGACTTCCGAGTTCTTCCTAGAAAATCTTCCAGATTTTTCTCTACAGAACTTCTGTACTTTCTCACTGTGTTTTACAATTGATTGTTCCTTGTGAAATGTATCTTTTACCCAAAGCTAGTGAATCACAGATTTTGAATTAGAAGTTATTGTTCTGGGTTTCTTGTGTGTGCAAGAATATGAATGCACTACAGTGATAATTCATAATGATGCAGCACAGGAGAATCCAATGCTGACAGTACAAGCCAGATAAATTCATAAACTATTTCCAGTTTAAAATGAGTTTTAAAAATATCTTTGAGTATTTCTGATATTGGACCAATTCATCTTGTAGTGTGGTCAGAAATGCTGTAACAGAAGTGGTGTGTATGGCTGAGGCCATAAGATATAACTCCTTTAACCTTATAAAAAAATGCAGAAAATCCCAGGTTGGGATCTCTGGAAAGGATGTCTGGAAATCATCTGGTACCACCTCCTTTTGAGACCAAGGCCAGCTTATTCAGGACCCTGTTAAGGCAAGGCTTGATCTCATCACTTCTCTGTGCAATCCATTGCAGTGTTCATTGTTGTTACAATCAAGATTCTTTTTCTTATATCCATATGCATTGTCCCCTAAAGCAAATTGCGCCCATCATCTCTTCATTTCATCCTGCATCCTGGTAGACAGAATTCCTTCATCTTCTCTCATGCAGTTTTCTACTGAAAGAATGGGATCAAATCTCCCCCTCAATCCTTCTCCTTTCTAGGCTGAACTCCAATTCTTTCAATCTTGTAAAGTTTTCCAACCCTCTAATCATCTTTGTGGCCCTTGAGTTATTTGGTGTCTCTTGAACTGTGATGAATTGGACACAGTATTCCAACCCTAACATATTAGTAGTCCCTGCTTCTTCTGCCTACTGGCTTTGACCTGTTGAGCAGGAACCGTTGGCCCAGTTGTCTCTTCCAGCAGAAAAGGAACTAATTAATTTCTCTCTCCCTTCCATTGCTAGGATCCCATGTTTCTTCCTCATCTGTTTTTTTTTTTTTTTTTTTCCAAATGAGGGGAGAACATCTATCTTGATGCCATGGATGCCAAGCTTTGAAGATGCCTTGTCCTAAGAAACACTGCACTCCCCCTGCCTAAGCCTTGATTTTGGCCATCCTGTTCTGCACCCTGAGGCCTCAGCTTTTACCCTTTCAACATCACTAGTAGCAACCTATTAATTTCTTGCTCAACTTCCCATAATCCACTGACCTCTTCCTGCATCCCTTCATCTGAAAGCTCAGTGACTGAAGGCACACCGCTCATAGACAAGTTCCACCCCCACCTTAGCTCCTGGGGGAGCACAAGGCACTTGCTGCAGCCCATCACCTGAATGACAAACCACACCTCTCCTCAGCAGCTCTACCCGGGTTGATGTCTCTGACATGCTAAGAACAGCCCCAGGGGTGGTTACAGGAGCAGCATCCCGTGCTGTGTCACCATGGTCTGAAATGATCACCAGTTTTCCTACCAAAACACCAGCACAGATCTCTCTATATCTCAAAGCATCAAGCAGCATCCTGGGACAGTCTACCCCCCTGCCCCAAACTGTCATGCAAACTGCTACGTCTCTGTTGGCAGCCCCTATTTGCAGCAGTCCAGGTCATTCTGCTCCCTAAGTGCCAGTTAAATACTAATTAGGAGCCAGGCACAGGTACTTTCCCCCACCAGCAGGTCCTTTCTTGCAAGACCATGAGCCCCCCCGAACACCTCCCAAGTGAAGTTCAGTTGCCCGGTGAGTGCCATTGCTGCTTTCCTAGCAAGTGGAAGCTGGTCACAGATACCTTCCACTGTATTAAATTGATTTTATATTAAGTCTTTCACTGTCATATAGTGTAGCTTTACATTGCGAATTAGTGATAATTTTTTAAGGAGAAGATCTCATTCTTACGCCGGTGATAAATTTCTTAAGCTGAAGGGGCTTCAGTCATAGTTTTGCCTCTTCCCTAGTTGCTTCCTGCCTGCTAGCACAGACATTGGAGAATCACATATCCAAGACCTGATACTTATTTGACCATTTTCAGATTCAAATTTTGGAGTAACCTCCAAAATTGTTTGTGTTACAGTTTTTCATTACTGTGAATGTGCAATAAGCTCTTCAATAAGATCAAGTGGGGCTGTAGCAACATAGCTTGCACATGTGGACACATCCCATATTTTACAAAAACAAGCCTCATTTGCAGTTGTCTAGGCAAGGTATAAAAAATGCCTATTCACAGTTTTATACGGGTCTAATAGGCTCATTTCATGCCATCAAATTTATCCTCATGCTTCCTGACTTGAACGTGCATCACTTGAACCATGCCTAGTTCAGACTAGTGATTTATGAGGCAGGTTGAGCTCCCTGGGTTTAATTTGGTTTAGGGAAATTTCCCAGAACTTACCCGGGGGAACTCAGTTATAAATCCAAACATCATATTTCATAAGAAGATTTTACATTTTCTCCTAATGTTTTAAAAAGATTTCTTTAAAGCCTGATTCTGCAGTAGTCTTCATATTAACCTACATCACGTCTTGCTGAATTTCAGTGCATTGACTAAGGAAGCATCCTGCATGATTATGCAGTGGTTAAATGTGGTCCTTAATGACCACTTCTTGCCTTTTTTAATAACTGCTTTTTTTTTGATGACTGCTTTTTTTTCCCCTAGTCTCTTACTTATACTGTAGTTTTTCCTAGGGAATGGCCCTAGACTCAACTGAGTTGGCATAAATAACAGCCTTAGGACTTCTGCCCATTTTTGTGCATGCCTCTGTTATTCACACTGTCCAACATTATACACCTAATCTAGGTAAGAGCCTGGGATCTTTGGATAACTGATAGACAGATGTAGGTTATTAAGATGTCTGAAGCTTTATTGCAAATAGAAGAAGTCTATGCTTCTATCTTAAAACCCTAATTTTAGATGCTTTAAGTTTTACGAGATGAAAGCCTCCACGTTTGGAGGACATGGACGGCTTCAGTGATCTGAAACATGTGTTACCTTGTATCAGTGTGATGAAGAGCTTGCTTACAAAGCAACTTCTTCAGCTTCTCATGAATTGCTCATTCCTGGAGTGCTTAGGTGGAAATGACATCTATTAACCTTAAAGTCAAATATCTGGACTTGCAGGGGATTACTGCTCAGTGTACCTGAGCTCTTTATGTAATAGCTTTTCCTAACTTAATCAAAGACACTGAAAGTCTACTGAAAGTAACTAAGCAAGTTCAATGAATAAGTGTGTGTGTGTGCATGTATAATCCAGTTACTTTAATAAGTAATCGTATAAAAAATTTCAGATATATCTGGGATGAACTGAAGTGATAGAATTAATCCAATCTATTCAAATAAGAGGATATGACAGGAATTACATTGCTTTTTCTCGCGAAGGAAAAAAAAATGTCATCAATATATTCCATTTAACCTAAGAATTATTAGAAATAACACTGATATTTTCAATTTCAGTCAGTTACATTTGTTAATTTTGCTCTCTTAAGCTCTTAAAGCTGAGAAATAATACATGAAAATAAATGTTTGGTAGTTTTAGAAGTTTATAATTAAATTCTGGTTGGCTAGAGACTTTAACGTGTTCAGTGGTCTGGATAAAACTTTTAACTAAGAATTTCCATTTTCTGTTTTGTGTTGATAAGTCAACATTTTAAAATGTTTAACAGCTCAGTCCTCTTCTTAACTTTATAGATACAAATATAAAAAAGATAGCTGTGATGTTATCTGATGTCCTGCTGTTAAATGAGAACTTTCATATTTAATGCTGTCAAACTCATCCCCTCAAGAAATACTGATTTTGGTAGTGAAATCTTAAGCATTGGACAGCGATAGAGGGTTTAAATTCATAGAACATCAGTGGAACAAAAACAGTTTAAAAAAAAGTCATTTTCAGATCACTGATACACTGAAGAATTACTGTCGAATCTATGGCATGTCTTTTAAAAACTTACTTATATGCACCAAAGCAATTTACGTTGTTACTAAATGATGTGATAAATTTGTTACACTGTTAGAATAGAATATGAACTGTGTTCAGCTTCTGCAAACAGAAGTAGTTGAATTAATTTTACTCATTGAGCAAAATGTATAAATCATATATCACCTGTCATCTCCTTCTGGAGATTGTCTTCACTACATTTTATTAGGTTTGGTTTTTTTTCTGTTTAATGGTGAGGAAGGTTTTCTTGGAAAATTTATAATTATATGCAAGAAATAGTTATTTAAAATTACTTGGAAATCTAACTGACATGACAATAATTTTCTCTCATGATACAATGCCTTAATCCTGTAGACAAAAGAGTTATGTCCTAGAATATAACTGATATAATAAATAAGTGAAGTGGAGGTCAGGGGGCTGAAGAAAAAGGGCACATGAAAGATGATCTACACATCTATAATAATAATAATTTTCTTGTTCTTATCTGTTCTCTTATGCACGTTTAATACTTAAAGATTCTTCCCTGCTGAGAGGGAGAAAAGATGTAAGACAGAATTACGTGTGTTCAAAACTAATTGTGGTCAATATTCTTGTGTCACATTCATGCTAAGCGATTGTACCTAAATTGTGTATTTCTGGTCTTCTCCTGCATTTACCCGTATTGTATCTAAATGCTCTTAGACTGAGCTACACATCTGTGATGAGTTCCCAAAGGGACTTCCGAGATTCTTTGTTCTTCCCCCTTTCCCCACAGAAGACTCACAGTTTGATGTGCACACACCTAGTTTTGTTTTAATCCCCCTCTTCTCTTTCCCCTTTCACATCAACTGAGAAATGACAAAAACCTTTTTTAAAAAGGAGAAAGCTCTTGTAATATGTTCAAAAGGTGGTCACACTCTGGATTAAGCCCTCTCAGGGGAGTATTGTTCTCCGAGCAAAACCGTCTCTGCCTCCCGGGTGGTTTTACGCTCTTTTCTGTTTGCTGTGTGCTGGAGGAGATCGTCGGCACACATGCAGTAACTAGTGCAGCTATGTCCAGAGAGTGGACAGCCCTGCGTCAGCTATTGTTACCAGCATTGTCATTTAGCTGTATTTCTCTTTCATATATACATATGTTGGACTAAAATGTACCATAAGATAAAGAGGAATATGTAAGTGTGTTGACAAGAGACAACGGTAGTTTTAGATGCACATTACTGCCCAAGAAGTATT
>NW_010553871.1:0-7199 GCF_000687285.1 Phaethon lepturus | reverse complement strand
GGAAAGAAGAATTTGCACCATTTCTGGGGGGTAAAGCTGTTTCCTTAACCATAATTTACACCTTATTGTTCTTGGTTTGGTGAGTAAAGAAAGAAATTATGACTCTTGCTCCTCCACACACACTCGCTCCCAAAGCAGCGTAATCTGTGGTGTGGCCACTCTGCCACATTTGTGAACATAGAACGTCTCGGAAAGCCATACACTCCTCTGGCATGTGGATAAGTTGACATTATACACACCGTGTCCCAGCGTTATAGGTTGCTTGGTA
Source organism: Phaethon lepturus (assembly GCF_000687285.1). Taxonomy (NCBI): domain Eukaryota; kingdom Metazoa; phylum Chordata; class Aves; order Phaethontiformes; family Phaethontidae; genus Phaethon; species Phaethon lepturus. Next base: position 6,931 of record NW_010553871.1, on the reverse strand, counting down.
AGTGATATCTGTACACAGAACTTGAGATTACTATGCTGCATCTTGAACAGATTTCTGGCTTAGAATATGAAACTGAGCGAATAGACACAAAGTCAGTCATGCAGCTCTATAAACTGCCTGTGCTGTAAGGCTCAATCAACTGTGGACGGCAGGGAGACGACGATACCAGATGTGTTGTCAAGGTCTCTCATGTCGCTGGTTCTCATGAAAAAAGAGCCATGACATTTCTTGTTACCAAATTCCTACCACACACAAGGTGACCTTGGTCTCTTGTTTTAACTGCAGTGGGACATAGGGGCTCTCTTCCAATTCTTTAACAGCGTAGTAAAATGAGATCTTGGCTCTTGCCCCCTCCCCACTTCTTCCTGGCTTCCCGCTTGCACCGTAGCTACCTTGGCAGAAGCCCCTGTTGCACCATCTGGAGCACCTTCCCCCTCGTAAGGGTGGCTGTGCTGCCACGAGCTATACTTCAGATTCTGTCATCTACCTGTTAAAGAAACAATTGCTACGGGGCTGTAGAAGCCTGATCACATTTACCTGTTTGCTGTCGCGGGTCTATTGCCATGCAGGACTCAAAGTTTAGACGTAGCTCAGCAGAGTAATGATATGGGTGTTCTTTTTTCTTCCTTGATGCTCTGCTATGTTTTGCTTTGTACCTGGAATATGTGCTGTATTTTCAAGCAAATGACCTTTTGACAGTTGTAGCACCCTCCTTCATGTCTCCGTCCTCTCTCGGGCTCGAGCTGCACAGCTACTTACTCAGCCTGGGAAAAACTGACTTGTCTTGGCTTTTGCCTCTTTACTGACTTGAATTATCTGCTGAATAAGCACGTTCACAATAAATGCAGTCAGCATATGCATACTTTGGGAAACACGGGCTCTTCCCTCAATTATTTTTACAGGTATAACTGTTCTGTGGCAAAGGAAAAAACACCCTGAAATACAACTACACCTCTCTTCAACCTTCAGCCAGCATTCACTGAGAATATAAACATATTTTCTGTCTGCCTGTATCTTTTCTGTAAGAAATGAAAGAAATGAAAGTTTATTCATCTTCATTATATTTTTATCATTAATTGTATTCTGAATTGTATCACCCAGAGGTTTAGATCACTCTGGCAAACCTAATTCTGGTTTCTAGGCAGTGGTAAAGTAACCCATCCTTATTACAGTTTGTTCCTGAAATAGAACTTTTAGACATTCTTTTGGCTCTCAGACTTCAGACATGACCTGAATTGGTTTTGCTTGGAAAATAGTGTTATGAGTTCTGTATCAGATAACGGTTGCCCTCACTTGAGGGGGCAGGTTACTGTGTTACAATTAATATTTACCTGGATATTAGAACTGTAATTGCTAAAGTTTTTTTTTCTGAATACTGTTGGGTTGCCATGGTACAGTTCCATATATTACTATAACTTCCTAGTGTTTTATTCAGTTTATAGTGGCAAGTAATAACAGCATGGCTGAATGCAGAGGGAAATGGACAGCACAAAAATCAGAGTCAGGATCTGATGTACAGTGTACACTAAGTAGGAGAGATATTATCCTCCAGTGTCCAGATGGAAATGAGTGTAGATAGATGTAGCCACAGTTCGTTCTTCCCCACAAGTGCGTTCATATCTTATTACAAAATTTTCTTATAGATGAAGTGCTTGAGTGTTTTGACTTATCCAGACTTCTCTTTTTTTTTTCTACACACCCTGAAATTCATTTTGAGAACATAGAAAGTTTTCAATTGGAAAAGTATAAAAAGGGAAATATTGCTGGCTTATTGTTTGTAACTTGAGAACCAGATAAATCCTGTGACATTTTTTTCATTAGTCACTTTTTTTTTTCCCCTTTTATATTTATCTTTATGGAATCAGTTTTGGTAAACTAGAAACCCTCACTATTCCAAGATCCCACAGGTTCCAAAATCCAAAACTAGTCCATGACTAGTAGGTTAGGAAAGTTGTATTATACTTTTAATTTGGCACAAAGATACAATAATGTCAGGGATTTTCCACTTGTGCAGTGAAATCACTTAATGAGTTACATAATAATTAAATGATGTCTGACTGAAACCTCTTCGGGTTTCTTCTTATTTGTACATTCTATTGTGTACACATCTGGGCATAGCGAAGAACTTGCCATCTTGGCAGAGAGAGATATTTAAAAAAAAAAAGAAAACACAAAAAATGAAAAAAAACATACAACCCAGAAAGCAAAAATAGTCATGGAGGTACTATTTTAGGGAGGAGGGTGAAAGAGGGGGAAAAAACCTCAGACCATTTACCAGTATATATTAGTATTTTTTCCTATTGAAGGGATAACATAAGCAAATGCTTTATTTATCATTGCCCCACATTTCTATTGTAACTTTTAGTTTCTATGAACAGAAGAGCATGTTTTTGCTTTTTGTTCATTTTACAACATCATAGTCTTTTGTTTATTTAAAAAGACTACACAAGATACTGAGTAGTAAAACCAAACTATCTAAGTCTACAATTTATTGTAGTTACCAAAGACATACCAAAGGAAAGACTTGGAGATGAAAGCAGGAATAGTAAGAATCTTGACTGAGAGGGTCTTATCAATGCAAGAGCAAGCCAAAATTCTGACACATAGAAGAGGGGCTGAGATACATTATTTATCAGCAAAAAAAGGTAAAGTAAATAGAAAAAAACAGGAATTTATCCAGAAGTTGATTACAAGAAAAAAAATGCTAATTTTCGTTCTGGGGGGCTTCCTAGTATAGAAGGTCTGAGGAATTACCTGAATGTGTGGTGGTGAAATAATAATCCCTATAAATATTTTGTAAAATCAGAAGAGACAGGAATCAGCAAAGAAAAGATTTTCCTTGCAGTAGGGTTTCTGGAGTGTTACTGGTCTTGCATTTTATTTTGCTTACATATATTTATGAAGCATTGCATTTCTTGTCCTGCTGTGGTCTAGCTAGAAACAAAGTGAGGAGTGTACCTTAAATTCAGATTAGGTTACAATTCAGAATTAAATTGTAATATAAATAAATTGAAATTAATAAAATTGAATTTAATTGAAATTAGTTGATGTCTAGTTGAACTAAAATTGTATATGAATTAAATATGTTTTTTTTCCTTCTGTGCTTGCACATAAAATGTTAGTTTGTATGTAATTCTTTCGGATTTTAAAAAAAGTTGCCTTTTACATCAATGACACAAATTCAGACTTAACATAAGTAGGAGGTACTAAAAGACTTTGTATCAATTTCCTTCATTTTAGCCTGTATTTACTACCCCCACCATCCATTCGTCCTATTCTCTTGCAAGAGGTAGCAAAACCTTCTTCAGAGTCCCAAGTTCTGCTGTCTTAGTTGTACTTTTTTTCTGCTGGAATGTGTAAAATATCCAGTGTCATGCACATTTAATTAATTTTGTTAATTGAAAATGACATATTTATTTGTAGTTTAAGCTTTGTAAACCAGATTTCAATAACTGCCATGTATCTGTAAAAGGGTATATTTTTTAAAACTGATAAACCTTGCCCTGAAAGGAAATTATCTGTACCAATGAAAAAAATATCCATACTAAATAGTTGCATTGTCAGGGAATTTTTTTTAATGAATTCAAATCTAATCAGCATGAACGATATTTAGGTAAATAGTTCAAAACAGATAATTCTAGAGAAATATTATATTGTGTGTAATTGGGAGGAGGTAATATATACATGTGCTTAATTCTTTCTGTAAATATGCAAAGCAAAGGATTATGGAGACTTTCAAAAAACACTTTTGCTGGAAAAGGTTGTTTCTTTTGTAACGTGAGTAATATCTGTTGCAAAGACAGCCTCTCACCTGTCTCCTACTGAGCTAATGCAACCTTTCATTACTGTGCATTTCGCAGTACTAACCTCCTGTCCATCCTAAAACATTCAATATTACCACTCTGGGAGTCTGTATGTCATGTTAAACACCTTGAAAAGGGCATGCTTTCGGAAAGTCTCAGGTGTAGCACGTAAAGCATCACTACAGTTGTCACTTTAGCTCAGCGTGAACATTTAGATCCACATCCTAAGAATAAAATATTTTATGGCTTTGACTTTTCTACAGTTTCTGTTAAAATCTTGAGTCACTCTCTTCTCTTTACCTGCGTCTCCTGTGTTCAACACACACAAAAGTGTATTAAGGTTACTACTTTTGTGTAAGAAAAAAGAATCCCACAGCATTTCTTTTTAATAACTGTTCGGCTACAAAATTTTATTGGTATCCTTCTATGTTCCCTCTAGAGGATGTAATGCACAAAAGCATTGCCACGGAACATATAAAATTACAAATGAAGTTTATTGTAAAAAGTAGAATGTCTCCTAGACTGGTGTCAGTATTTATTTCATTCATAAACCAAAACTGCAGGTATAATATATTCATTGTCAGCAAGTTCATGTGTGTAAATTGCCATCCAACAGTATTGACTGATATAAGACAGATATTGAAAAGACAATTTAAATTTACTCTTCCAAACATAAACTGTTCCACAAAAGCACTGTAAAAACTCCTTCAAGGTTTTGTGTTGTGCTTCACATTTATGGTTAACTACATAATTTGGTTGTGTCATAATCCACTGTGTTTGGCAATTTGGCATTAAAGGCCTGCAAAGCAGATTGAATCCTCACCACTTCACTGGTAGACAGTTTGAGTCTATGACGGAGCAAGCAAGAGAAGAGATCTAGACGACGTTGACCAGGTGGAGAGAGTTTATTTACACGATCCCGTATCTCTAACAACTGCAAAAGTGCCGAGTCCTGTGATCCCTGAGTATAGGGGTAGTCCAGCTGCAAAATCAAGTCTCGAATTGCTTCTGGGTCAAAGTGCATGCTGTAGCCAAACACTTGAATGTTATTGATTTTCATGTAGCCCAGATTTCTTGAGGGATCAATAAATTCCAGGGGTTCATAGTAGATGCTCTCATTGCCATTTGGACCATTTGACTTTATTCTACTCCTCAAATAGATGTGTACAGTTTCAAAAAATGTCTTCCACTTGTTGCCCAGAGTCAGCGTCCAGTTATAACACTGAAGGGGTAAGTCCAGTTTAGTCCGCTCCCAGTCTGGGAAATTATTTTCATTCACAGGCATAAACCAGCTCTCAGAGTGGCTGCCCCCAAAAGGGTTGACGTAAACAGCAAGAACGGGCTCTAAGGTGCTGTTTTTAGTTAGGCAAATTTGAAGAGAGAGGCCCAGTATCATATGGACCAGGCTAGACTTGTACTTGTTACTCTTAAGAGTAAGGAGCATCCGCTTGCGCCAAGAAGGATCAAACCAGCTGTTGAGGCGCATGTCGTTGCTGATGAAAATGGCATGGACCTCAATTCGCCGGTCTGTCTTCTGCAATAAATATTTCATTTCCAGGTCCTGAAGGTCAGTCTCGAACCCAATGTAGTGCTCTGTCGATTCTGCCACTTCAGGCTTGCAAAGCCCCTGGCTCAGCATGTAGCCAGCATTGCAGCTCCCACAGCGGGTGCGATTGTCAGGAGCACAGCTCAAGCACGCAGAGCCGTCTCCAACCGTGCAGGGAAGGAAGCCATGGCAGGCAACCTGGTCATTAGGGCAGGTGCATGTGTGAGTCTCTTCAGAAAAGCTTCCCAGAAGGCCATTTTCATTGCAGTAGAGAAAGGACTGGATGCGATTGAGCCAATAGTTGGAAGATCTGCAATGTTAAAATAACTTATTTTAACACAGAGAGACTTGCACACAATAAATACAACCTTGTTATTTTTTATCGGAAAGAGAAAAATAAAGCTGTTTTGAGTAACAGATTAAGGCACTGAAGTCATACAACAGCATCTGCTGTCAGGTAAATACATGTATAAATTGCCTTTTAACAAGAAAGGAAAGTTTCCGTATAAACTTACAAGCACATCAGGAGCATTTTGTTCACGTATTTTCTCTCTCTGTATCTCTGCCAAAGAAGCCTGAGAAAGAGCCATTTTTCTGTAACTGTCTCCACATTAACGTTTTGAAATCCTATGCAGTTCAGATTATTTTTGCTCATACTATTTGATCAGGGAGGTGCTTTGTATGCATCTAAGTGTGTATAACTCTGTACCATCACTCTATTTCATTATGAAGATTTTTTTTAAGCTTGCAAGCTATCTTGTTTGTGGCTGGAGCTGCTTTGATTTATAGCCAGCGAGCCAAAATGCCTTCCTGGAATAGCAAGTAGGACCCTGCACCCCACTAAAATAGATTCAGTCTTAATTCTTCAGATGACTTCCAGCACAACAATATCCCTACAGGAAGCCATGCATGAGCATGTTGTGTTTACTTCTCATCTGTGGAGATGAAATTAAAAGATCCCTTTAATATTCTTCTTGTCATCTCATTTTGGTTTCACTAGAAACAACAGTTAATGTCCTACATCACACTGGGAAAACAGATCCTGAAACCGACCGTTTAGGCTGATGAGGCACAGTCGCTGGAAGACAGACAATGGGAACAACGGATTTACATGGAAATAGTCAAAAGAAAAATTATCTTCTTTCTTTGTCTGTATTTTTCAATTCTTATTAATCCTAGCAATACGCAGTTTAAAGAACTTGTTTTGGCTGCTGCAGAGTCAGATCCATTGTTGCCGCATGAATGATGATAGCTGTACAATTTCTTCCCTTTGCATTGTTTCAAAGAGAAAATGCAAGAGCCTCATTTACTGATGACACTTATAAAATCACATCCGCATTTGTCACAAGCATTGAATAGCTCAGAAATCTTAATTTTTTGTTGGTTCATTTCTGACTACAAAATAAATACTAAAACTAAAAATCTATGGCATCTCCAAGTCTGAATCTTTCAAAACATGAAAATAAAGATCAGTGAAATTACATCACTGTATACTCTGGTGACTTTGTTTAACATATTTTTTTCCTTTCTCTTTTTTTGTTTGGGGTGGGAATCCTGGTTGTTTTGGCTTGATTTATATATA
>NW_010553870.1:88018-90786 GCF_000687285.1 Phaethon lepturus | reverse complement strand
AAAAAAAGAGCCCTGAAGCCGGTGTGCGTTGCCTTGCTCAGGGTGGAGGGACCTGTCTGACATACAGACTCTACTGGTTCTTGGCAGTTTTTGCCTCCTAAATGCCGCGGATCGGGTCCTAGTAAAACAAGTGCACTTTTACCAGCCTGAGAGGTCAGGTCTTTGATGGGTTCTGTTCCACTAGTTCAGGAGCTCAGGTGCTTGAGTACACCAGTTCTTTGCCACAGTTGCTCTAATCCCAGCTTTGATTTCGAAGTAGTAGGCTGAATTGCCGTATAGGAATTAGAAGTGGAGGAGTCTCCAATTTGCCCTCACCTGTGCTCTGCATGTGGGAATTTTGTGCCCTTTTCGTGCCCCAGGCTGTTAAAATGCCGTTTTGTGCTGCTTATGAAGCAGTCGGACTTGCTGTTCTTTATTGGTTTTGATGTTACTGTGTAGGGACTTGGAACCAAAAATCGTTAGGATCCAGACGAAGTAGAAGTTTATTTTGTAATCTGGGATGAAGGTATTAAAAATACAGATTTGAAAGTTAAAAGAAGATGTAAAAAGAAATGCTACAGCCCTTCTTGTGATGCACAAAGCTGTAACGAGTGTTTTATAGGCTGCTTCCTATACAGAATTGAATGAGATCCTTGCGTAGGTTTATGTTGCGGAATACTTTCTTCCTCCTCTGAAAGTACCTTCTTCATACGTGTGATCCATCTACACTGACACGTATGCCAACACGTTCCCCACACGCCACGTATGGTGCTCACATGCATGATTGTGATTGTTAAAGGACAATGCCTGGCATCGTTGAACGCTCCTTTATTGTTTTGAGTGTATGGAATAAATGAGGCCTTCTGTAAGTTAGCTTACACATTAAGTGAGAAGGGAGCTAAATTTGTTAGCACCCAGAGGAATCATTGGGAACTGGTGGCCTTTTGCAATTTAGTCTCTGCAGAGAGGTTACAGACACTTCTGCACACGTACAAGAGATGTGCTATGTTTGGCATCATTTTAGGTTGAATGCCAACTAATTAGTCATCTAGCAAAGATGCTTTATGAGCATTATCAGATTTCCAAAATTAAACAGCTACTAAATATGTAATGTGACATACAGTTTATGGTTTTTCTTTTTTCTATGGATATTTCTTTTAATACAGTTGTCCTTTGCAGGCTATTTTGCAAGAGTAGATCTTTTTCACCAGTAAGTGTTACAGACTTTCAGCAAAATGCTGTCAAAGAGGAAAAGTTCTTTGTATCTCCTTGAACTTTCATAGCAGCAGTATTGAAGTAAATGATAAAGGGAGGGAAAAACCCTCAGATTTCAGCCTGGGGAAAACACTTCTGGGTGAATATTTCACAAAATGGATATTATATTGCTGTTTCTTCCTTATAACATCTAAGCCTCTCATCTTTGAGTTTTGAACTTCTAAGTTAACACATGGGGAAAAAAATGCTTCATTTTTGAGAATGATGCCTCCCTCCCTAGCTCCTTACGGCAAAAGTTATGTTCACCTGATTTGACAAGATCAGCTTTTAGAAAAAAACAAACCAAAAGCAACCAAAGAAAGAAATTTCTGCAATTGGTCAGATTTGATTTTTTTGACATAGCTCAGACTTATAACTATGGATTAGTTATTGAAATATACACTGTCCAAATCAAGTTTCCCCTATATTTAACATTTATTTTGGCTGATAAAATTTATGACAAATGTAACTTGCATCATGAAAGTGGGTCACTCACTAGTTTATAGTATAGCAAACAAAATGTCAGAGGGGATGTGAATATTTAGAGATGGAAAGTATAGTGTGCTTTGGTAACGTTAAACTTTGTCACTTTCTGATGAACAGCAGAATATTTATTTTTGTTTTATTCTTGAAGCTGATTCACCATCTAGTTTTCACGTGGCTCGAAATGAAATGAAGGTTTTATTTTAAGAACAAAAGGCTGCACAGAGGTCTGACTGATGCTGATTTTAAACTTCAAATCAATGAAAACATTTCTAATTCTGGTGCAAATGATGTTTAAAATCAGACTTGGGGAGGTAGCCAAATTCTGAATTTTGCTGGCATCTTCCAGAGTTGCTACAAATAACAATTCATGAAGATTTTTTGCATGCAGAGCAAAGTAGAAAATGTTAAGATTTTGGAGGTTTCCTGAAACTGGGTCCAAATTCTCCATACTATCATTAATTAGCACAATTTTTGGTACTTGTGGAGGAGAAGTTAAATTGCCTGAGCATGCTTACAAATGTGGACATGGTTTCTCAGGAGGGTATTGAACCTCAATGGAGTATATGGAAGCTTGTTTTGGTACTTCTTATTTAGCAGCATGGTGCGTGTTGAGGATCAATAGAAAAATGAAGTTCCACATGTCATTTGGTTGACACCTTGCATTACAAATTCACTTTATTAAATAGATTTAAAAAACCTAAAAAGTTGCTGTCATTTACTAAGCACTGTGGGGTTTGGTAGTCTAATAAAAAAAAAAAAAGACAGAAAGGTTTATGAGAGAGGTTATTAAAGACCATTTAAGTGAATGTTCACATTGAGGTTGGGGGGAGGTAATCTAAAGAAGCAAGAGAGAACCAAAGAGATTTCACCTAGAAATTTAATGAAACAAAGCAGAATGGGCAGTTTCATGTAAGGGAAGAAAAAAAGCAAACCACAAGTGCTGTCAGGAAGATTTTAAATGCAGAAGAGTTTTGCATTTCAGTGGAGGGAAGGTATTTAAGCACTAACGAATAAAGTAATGCTGTATGATGTTTGAAAATAGTGTAGCG
>NW_010553870.1:9929-87987 GCF_000687285.1 Phaethon lepturus | reverse complement strand
ACTGTATCCTCCATTTTATCATTATCCTGCATTTCAGAATGCAATTTGTAATGCAAGGGGATTTCCTGGTCAAAAACACTTTATGATCGAACAGGTCATAAGAACAGGGAGTTTACAGGTGCCACTTGTAGTGTGATTAATTGAAAGCATTATCTGCTGGAAAACTTCAAGAGTGTTACAACAGTGCTATTTTGATTTAGCTGGAAAACTTCGAAGCAAAAGCATTTCTAGTTATACCTTGACTCCAGTTTTCATCTGCTTTTTAAAAATTTTCTGTATGACACAAAACAAAGGAAAATTCTATATAGAAAGTTGCAAAACCTGGATTGTCTCTGAAAATCCCCTAGTTACCTTTCTACTGGTGATTAGTTTCAAAGTGACAGTAGAAATCCAGATGACTTTTTGAAAGGAGCGTTACTTGCTTGAGGCAAAAGACCTGGGTCTGATTTGCCATTTTAAACATGTGCATGGTTTCAGACTTTACCTGAGGAACTCTTGACATAAGCAAGGACCCGATTCAAACCTGTATTGGATTATAGCTGTAGAAAATGTAACAGTTGTCTTTGAAATTTTCATGGTATGGTAACTCATCACACTTTGGGAAGTAAGAAGAAATGGGGGGATTGAAGCTGGTGAGGACCGCGTCACTGCGTGCTGCCGTGTATCTGCTCATTTTAATGAATTTTTCTGTTAAGGTGTTGTCTAAAAGGCACACCTGTCTCTCGCGTCTTGCTTTTCATGGCCAGGTTTATGGCCAAAAACCAAAGAAGGAAGGTGGTGTGTGACTTGCCTCCTGCCCAAGGCTGTTAGGTTACGTGTGAAACTCACTGATGTTAGCTCTAAACGGGCTGGCAGTATTGCCCACGGCGTGTTCCTGGCTCATGGTGCTGGTGTTGCCCATCAGCCAGTGAAAGCTGGAGCGCAGGCTCCTCTTGGGTTCCGTTATTTGTGCGAGGTGGAGTCTGGCATGAGCTGCAAGTCTCGCCATCAGCTAGCGAAATGGTGATAGCTCGGTGGCTTTCTGTTTGGAAGTTCCCACTTATACTGGTTCATGAGTGAAAGCAACAGGACCATGATCGTTAGTTTTCTTTCTTTCTTTCCTTCCTCTTTTCATACTCTTTTTCACGATCTCGCACCTGTGAAAATGCAGCTGAGTACTTGGTGGAATTAAATGTGTTGGCTGTTGTCTCCCGTAAGAAGGGTAGGAGAGAGCTTCTCTGCCCCTTTTAGGCTATGTGATGTTCAGCTGATGAACAGCATTTCTGAAGAGTTTCATTTCCTGTCAACACAGGAGGAGTGACTTCAGTCAGAAAAAAACACAGAATATATTTGAAGAGCAAAGACAATTTTCTATTTTTCAGAGAACAGAAAAATATCTGTGATTATCTGCTCTTGTTAGAAACTCACATGTACCTTCAAGGTTCCATTGCTCAGCATAATAGATGTAGTTATTTATTTTTTAGATTGCAAATGGACTTAAGTGAGCACTGTAAAGTGAAGCTGATCCTTTTTTTTTCCAGGCAGTTGTCCAGTCTTCCTCAGCTGGTGAGAGTAGATGACTCAAAGGCTTAACAGGATATGGTGTTAGATACCTGTAGTTGACTGCTTTGAATTTGGCCGAGGTTAGTAATGCTTGAAGTCATTACCATCTGTCTATTGTTCAGTGACCTGCATAAAATTAGCTGGTATTCTTAGTCCAGTTCTTAGTAGGCAGGTGTCCACATCATGAAAACTGGCACTAGTATCAAGCTTGTTGGCTGGCTCAGCAGAGATTATTTGCTGATCAACAGGCAAAAAACCAGAGTGATCTCCTCCTTTCTGGAGGTATATTTTTCCCTTTTCAGGGTCCAGACATGCTGATGAACGTACGTAGAGACAAAGGTTATCGCGTGCTGCTGCATTTGTTGTATTTGTCTTTTGGCTGAGAATGTAGCCCATGTTTAAATTCCACATGCATTTTTAAAAAATGCTCTATCTAGCTATTCTGAAATCTTACATTTTACATATAGCAGGTGTCCTCTGCTGTTCTTTCTGATAGAATGAAACAGAACATGTTTCATGTGACAGGTTCATTTTTTTGTTGGCGTGTTTGTTTTTGGTTTTTTTTTTTAGTTAAAAGATATCAACCCTATTCAGGTAGCCAGAATTTGGAAAGAGAAGGCACCAAATCTTTCACATGTAGTTATATTTTAAAAAAAAAAACCAAAACTGTAGCAACTTTTTTTTTTTAGATGTAGGTGTAGGAACTAATGTAATATAATTTCATGTAGTTTATGTATCCTGGGACTGATCTCATAATAGCAGCAATAGCTGCACTTAGCATTTAAATTGTACTTTGTATGTTGAAACCTTTGTACAGACTTGTTGGCTAATGTTCCCGATTGGTTGCATGACTCTTAGAGGCAAAATTTGCAATATACAGAAAGGCTGTGCAGGATTTGACTGTTTACATACAGTGGAGATCTCTGCAGTGACAGTTGCCTATGGAGACGCGGGGATAATGGAGCCCAAAGTCTTTCGCTGGGAGCTGTGCTGCAGTTCAAACCATATGTTGGCATAAAATGCATGGGGGAGCTGTCTTATGTTCCTCTTCACAAGGTTAGGGCCTGGCATCACTTCTTCAGCCCACATCTAAATCTCTATCTAACACTGAACTATTCTGGCTTTTTGCAGGGGTTGCTTTTAATCCTGCCTGAGCTTCTTTAAAGCATATTATCTTGCAAGCAGTGATTCAGACTTAACTGTTCCCACTGCAGTGTGTAGGACTCTCCTCCTATTTCATTGACATAAAAATACCCACCAGTATGTTATAAATAGTTCTTCAGTGTTCCTGAAGATTTATGGTGGATAGGTGCTTTCTGAACATCCATTGAGGGATAAGCCCAAATGGCCATATTTAAAGTTAATTGGCCTTCTTACAACTTGCTGCATTTTATTGTCAGTAATAGGGTGTTAAGGATTCTAATAGGATCTTCTGCTTGCAGAGCCTGAGTCGATTAAGCAAGCGGTGCAACACGTTCATTTCGGAGGGCTGCTTAAATCACCAGTAAAAGTAGGTTAGGTGACTACAGATCACCTCCTCGTTGACAGGAACTCCCATGATTAACAATAGTGGTTTTTGTTTTTTTTTTTAAAAAGCATGAGTCACTATTTGTACCCCCACTATTGTTACCAGCTGGAGTTATGTTTTCTTCTAGAACAAGAAGACTAAGGGATAGGTTTTGGTGTCGCCATAGATACTCCTGGGTTGACATTAAGTACTGGGATGTACTAGAAAATCCAAGGTTTGGCCCTAACAGTTGTGAACTGACAATGGAGATGGAAGACATGGAGCATGACAGGGCTGCAAGTGGAGAAAAAGCATTAGGGACATCAGAGATGCATGGAATGGTTTGGGTTGGAAGGGACCTTAAAGGTCATCTAGTTCCAAGCCCCCTGCCATGGGCAGGGGCGCCTTCCACTATCACAGGTTGCCTCGAAGCCCCATCCAACGTGGCCTTGAACACTTCCAGGGATGGGGTATCCACAACTTCTCTGGGCAACCTGTTCCAGTGCCTCACCACTCTCATAGTGAAGAATTTCTTCCTTATATCTAATCTAAATCTGCCTTCTTTCAGTTTAAAGCCATTACCCATTGTCCTATCACTACATGCCCTTATAAAAAGTCCCACTCCAGCTTTCTTGCAGGCCCCCTGTAAGTACTGGAAGGCTGCAGTAAGGTCTGCCTGGAGCCTTCTCTTCTCCAGGCTGAACAACCCCAACTCTCACAGCCTGTCCTCATAGGGGAGGTGCTCCAGCCCTCTGATCGTCTTCGTGGCCCTCCTCTGGACCCTCTCCAGGTCCATGTCCTTCTTACATTGGGGGCTCCAGAGCTGGACACAGGACTCCAGGTGGGGTCTCACCAGAGCAGAGGCAGAGTCACCTCCCTTGACCTGCTGGCCACACTGCTTTTCATACAGCCCAGGGTACGGTTGGATTTCTGGGCTGCAAGTGCACGTTGCCTGGTCACGTTGAGCTTCTCATCAATCAGTATCCCCAAGCCCTTCTCCTCAGGGCTGCTTCTAATCCATCCTCCGCCCAGCCTGTATTTGTGCTTGGGATTGCCCCAGCCCATGTGCAGGACCTTGCACTTGGCCTTGTTGAACTTCATGAGGTTTGCATGGGTGCACATCTCAAGCCTGTGAAGGTCCCTCTAGATGGCATCCCTTCCCTCCAGCATGTCGACTGCACCACACAGCTTGGTGTCATCGGCAAACTTGCTGAGGGTGCACTCAATCCCACTGTCCATGTCACCAACAAAGATGTTAAACAGAGCTGGTCCCTATAACAACCCTTGAGGATCACCACTCGTCACTGGTCTCCACTTGGACATCGAGCTGTTGACCTCAACTCTTTGAGTGCAGTCATCCAGCCAATTCCTTATCCCCAAGTGGTCCATCCACCAAATCCACATCTCTTCAATTTAGAGATGAGGATGTTGTGTGGGACAGTGTCAAATGCTTTGCACAAGTCCAGGTAGATCACATCACTTGCTCTTCCCTTATCCATCAACGCTGTAACCCCATTGTAGAAGGCTGCCAAATTTGTCAGGCATGATTTGTCCTTAATGAGGCCATGTTGGCTGTCACCAGTCATCTCCTTATTTTTACATGTGACACATCATAGTTTCCAGGAGGATCCATCCCCTCCATGATCTTGCTGGGCACAGAGGTGAGGCTGACTGGCCTGTAGTTCCCCAAGTCTTCCTTTTTTCCTTTTTTAAAAATGGGGGTTGTATTTCCCTTTTTCCAGTCAGTGAGACTTCAGCTTCACTGTCCCTTGCTGCTGTCTTCACTCCTAGCAAACATTTCAATGTTTGACTGAGGCTTTAGATGCAAAGCAAAGATTTGCACATCAGTACTAGCTGGATAACTGTTACGATGCCTAAGATATTTCTAGATCCTCATTCGTCTGCCATTTTATAGTGGCCTCAAATGTGATTTTAACATTTGTCACTGTACTGCCATCATGTCAGGCAAGCAACCAAAAATAAACTTTAATTTCAGCCTTATTTTGTGGCTTCATTATTGTCTGAGAGTTGCTGCTTCGTTCTCTCTCATGGGTCCTACTAATAAATAAAGATTTGAGAGCAGAATAGCAGTTACTGAAGAGCGAACTCCAGCATAGTTTTAGTCCTGGGCTGTTGCTGTAGGATTTCTAATAACATTAAATCGTAGGCTTGCTGATTTGGAGATTAGCTGCTTGGTCTTAGCTCTCCCCTTCTTTCTGAGAAACTCCAAAAAATAAACTTGCAAAAAATCTCTGAACATCTATTGCCCATGAAGCTGTAATCATTTAATAAAACAAAAGAAATCAATGCCTGAGGAGAAGCAGCTCATGCCTGTGGGAAAAATCTGTCCCTTTGCATAATTTGATACGATTACAAAATTACAGTGTTCTGAGAGCTAAAGAGAAGATACCACCAGAGGAAAGCAGTTAAAGGTTTGGAATTTTTTTTCAGAATATTTCTATTTAGCTTCTTAGAACTAAAAAACAAAGGAGTTCCTGAAAGGGATTCAGGAACTCATTGCAACATTGAGTATTCTCTTACTATTAACAGAGACTAATTCCTGCATTTTCTTATTAGAGCTAAATGAGAAAATTACTTTTTCATTTCTATAGAACTTTGATTTCAGAAACAATTTATGTCCAGGTGAAATAAATATTTTTATGTAGATAAATTATAGTTTTGTGATTATGGGAGGTCAGATATGATTCGATCTCTTCTATTTCTATGTACAAGTGTGATTGGGCTTTTCTCCCCTATATTCTAATGCTGCAGATGAATGTCATCATGTTCAGTGTCTTGACAGCTCCAGTAAGACCTTTACAATCTTTTGGAGCTCTTCTGCTCTCCAGGAATAATTATATTCAGGAAATGTCATTAGACTACGTTGTCAGTAAAATGAGTGGTTTAACCACTCACGGACTTCCCTGACCTGATGAACACTTTGTTATTTGGGAGCAGCTTCCATTTGGCACGTTTAGAGAGCAACCCATTGCAAAATAAACAGCACGGTATGAAAGTGTGTTATCTGGAACTTGGGAGCTTCTTCTTAAAACCTCTTCAAGACAGACATACCAAACTGACCAGGGACCGCTGAGCTACCAACTGTTGTACGGTGAATTTTCTTTAGATTTTATCTCCTGTGAAACTGTTGATTTCCAGCAAAGTTGTGTTTTTGACATTTAGCGGAAAAATTCTTAGCTGTTCTTCTCCACATAACTTTCAAACTGTTTAGTGAAATAGTTTTACATGGTTTTCTTTTACTTTTTGTTCACAGTCTGACACTTGTTCTAGGTGCAAGAAGTCCAGGTTCCCTGTTTTCCAGTTCCTTACTTCTTTTTCTCCTTTTAACGTTTGATTCAAAGTGACATCTGTGAACAGTGATTTTTAAAATTTTTTTTCTCTTTGCAAGAGGGACATATTCTTCTGCTGCTAACAGTCTTAAGTCTTTCAGCCTTTCATTTTTAGGTTGCAAATACTATGATAAAGGCTGAATTAACAAATTTGAGCCACTTATCCTCTTTAGAAATTTGAGTTGTAGGGGTTTACAAACTGTGGTTGTGAATTTGTAGATCATACTTTTTTTCAAACAGATACTTGGTGGTCTTTGGTAAGACCATCAGTAGATTTTTTTTTTAATTTATGATGTGAGTTAATTACCTGAATTAAACCATTAGCTAATGCTTTGATCACAAAATCATCATCATAACTGGTAATGATTAGCAGCTTTCTAGCCTTTTACACTGAGAGCAGACCTAAATGACAGTGAAATTAGTTACTGCATGTGTTCTTTGGTTTAAGGGAAACTGTCAAGTGTACTGTAGAGCGAATGCCCATCTGAAATTTCAAGGTGTTTTGTCCTGTAGTAAAGGAAATGATACATTAAAACAAAACTGTTTTCTCAGACGGTTGCTATGTGGTACCCAGCTGTGAGAGTGCAAGACCTCTGCTTGGTGCACTGTTTTGAACGGTGTCCTAAGTATCACTAGTTCTCTCAAGACAGGCTTTGTTGTAGCTTCTGGACCTAGGTTCAGACACTCGAAAATGCTTAGATACACAATTTTTATTCTGATTGTTATTATTGAAGCACTTAAGTGCATCTCAGGATATGGATGCAGTTCTTGATACTGCAGTACTAAATCACCTGGTGCATGGCATGCTAATATCCGTAGTCCAGTTATTACCAGTAGGATGGAATGTTAGTAAGAAATGCCTTGGGGAATGTGGATTTCCTGAATCTGGCGCTTGTTGTTAATTAGCATGGTGTTTACAGCGAGCCTTTTAATTTTTTGGCATCTGTTTTCTTATCTGTTGAGTCAACGTTGGTTTTCTGAATTGGGATTTGCATGGAAATGCTTCTTTTGATTTACTTATGTGGTAAAGGTAATTGAGCAGTGCCTGTTATTAGACTTATCTGAAATGACCTGTGTTTGCATTCTGCTCTTGCTTGTCCGCAGAACCCCCAAAGCGATAACTGTTCACATGCCAGGACCATGGGAATTGTTGACCTGCAAGATTCAAATGTTCTTGTTCACTTCCTTTTCATACATTAGGTCCCGTTACTGAAGTCAAAACAGACATATATGTCACCAGTTTTGGACCTGTTTCTGATGTAGAAATGGTATGTATATCTGGGATTAAAATGCCGTTTCCTGGTTCTGAGAAACCATTAGCTTCAGTAAGGAGTGGATGCTTCATCTGTACTGTTCTGCCAATCATGCAAAGTAGACAAGATTAGTAACAGCTTAATTTACAGTTTATAATTAGATACATCAGGCCTGATTCTGGTCACACGTTCACTGGTTTTTGGCTGGATTAAGGAATTATCTTCATAAGATTTAAAACAGACTTTCATGGTGTAGAGACAGAATCAGGCCTTGTGGGGAGTGTCTAAGTCTGCTGTGGGGAAAAAACTTGTAATACCTTTGAAATTGCCTTTTCTTTCTGGAACTTGCGTTATTCTCAGGTGAATAATAATGATATAATTTCACAAATACTTGTTGACGTTTTCATTTCAGATGAATGCCCTTTGCTATCTTTGTGCCCCTTTTAGCATCACTTTCAGTGAATGTTTGACTGATACGAGTTTTCATAAGTGTCTGCAGAAACTGAACATCAAAGTGACGTGTATGAAATAGTCACAGAAGAGAAACGTTACATTTGCACGTACCGTTATTTGTGCCTGAACTGCATCTGCATTCATTTGAGGTCAAATCCAGCATAACTCTCATCAATTTCTGTAATCTAGTAGTATACCCTTAAATCACACAATAATTTACCTTTTTATAAAATATACAAGAAATCACATGGAAGTAACATGGCCATATGTGCTGAACTGAACTGCTTTAAGGGAAAGGCAGTTTCAGGGCAGTGACTTTCTTCCCATACAGTGCTGTCGTGCGCTTTGTGGTGTACCTCATTTGTTTCTATCATGTGGAAAGCTATGTGGTAGCAAGATTTTTTTTTCAAGGGCTAAATTCACGACAGCAGTCTCATGTTGAAATGCATCTCACCCCTTCAATGGCTGTCATGTTCAGTGTGATGCTGTTCAGTGTGACAAGGGGTCACACAAGAGTCTGGTCCCGAGGAAATCCAGTAATGTGTGCGTCAAGTCTAAAATGAGGTCTCTATGGCATCTCTCAGGTTTCATTGAAGCTTTTGACACGGTGGCACATGGGAAATTATTAGTTATATTGGAGAAGGCAGGAGTGAGAACATGGACTGAAGGTAGGTAAGGAACTGGCAAAAGGAGAGTTACAGGAGGTGTTTCGCCTTTCATCATTAGGGGTTAGTTAGGATCCAGGGACCCAGGAATTGTTTTTGGAATAATTTTTAGTTAGTGTATCCATTAGCGACCCAATGTAATCTGAACGTGGCTGGACTCATAAAACTTCCTGAAACAGCGAAGTGTGACACAGCTCAGTACAGGGGATAATCAGAATGTCTTTTTAGAGCCGGGTTACTTTGGTACCCCGTGTAATGAAAAGGCTTGAAATCTTACGCTATAAAATCTGTTGCGTAGAATCTAGTAACAAAAAACGCTACTTATGAGCTATGTAGTCACCGGCAAGAAACGGCACTAGAAAAGAGACTTTTCATAGATTAATTATAAACCACAGTGGAGGATGCAGCCACAGAAAAGACGACAGATAAAATTCTAAGATGCGTTACACTAGTAGACATGCTTCCTTGCCCATGCGAATAGATATGGCCATATAAGTAGTTTCAATGGTAACATTACGCAGAAGAGTTTGAAATAAAGTCAGAAAACACTGTTTGGCTTAACAACAAAATCACAACTTTAATTTAGAAAGGACTTAAAGCTTTCTGTGTTACCTTTTTCAATGCCACATGATGCTTTTTTTGTGAAATGCTTTAGCTTCCTGACATGAGAAATGCATTCCTTCATTCATTCATTCACATATGATTTCTCGTGATGTGCCTGTGCCTGCAGTTCTGCAGTTGTTTGCATGCTTTCTTTGGAGCATCTGAAAGGCTTTTCTGAGGAAGTTAATGGCATAGTTACATAGTTAAAAACAAATGTGTATATATGCGCATTTATCCATGTTTTGTGGGCATGACAAAAGAAATATTTAGCTTTCCTTGTTTAAAAGCTTACTTTGCATCAGTTGAAATTAAATTTTATTTCCTGACTTTAAAGTGCAAGTAATCATTTGTCCTGGTATTTTTAATTTAGCCAGCAGCAGAAAATCTATAGATATATTTTCTTTAAAAATCTGTTGACACTTATTGTCAGAGATCATTTTGTTTCCAGTTACATGCTTGACTACAAATTCAATTGCCTGTTTCCTGCAACCTAATTAGATTAATTATTCCTTAACGATTAAATATGTGTAGCAATTTATTGATATGAGTAATGTGGGAAATTAAGCTATTAAGAAGTACACAACACACTTTAATTGGTGGAAATACATTTGTGTAGTGGACTTAGCCTTTTCTTTACTACTGATTTCTTTGCTTCTAAGGGATTTCTGTTTTTTACAGGAAACACTTATACATGCAAATGTGATCTTTGTTTCTCTGCAATTTAATACAGGAGTATACAATGGATGTCTTCTTCCGTCAGACATGGGTAGACAAAAGATTAAAATATGATGGCCCTATTGAAATTTTAAGACTGAACAACTTGATGGTTTCAAAGGTGTGGACTCCTGATACTTTCTTCAGGAATGGGAAAAAGTCTGTTGCGCATAATATGACAGCCCCAAATAAACTCTTCAGAATAATGAGAAATGGCACCATCCTGTACACAATGAGGTATCTAACTTGTTTGTTCAGCTTCTTACAATTACTGTATGCAAAAAGTTATACTGCCTAGACAAAATGGCAACCAGAGACTATTTAATTTGTTCCGTTATAGGCTTACAATAAGTGCAGAGTGTCCCATGAGATTAGTGGATTTTCCCATGGATGGTCATGCTTGTCCTCTCAAATTTGGGAGTTGTAAGTTGCAATTATGAAATTTCTTGTAACTACAGAATTTAAATAGTAGAAGTAGATTTTGAACAATTACTGAACTTGCTGAATATTAGTCTCGATACACAATCCTTACGCAGACAAAACTCCTGTTAAGTTCCTTGGGAATTTTATTTAGGGTCTGAAAAATTAAACCTAGGTGGAGAATTGAAAAGCAGGCAATGATTCAGCTGTTACATTGAACCCCACTATTCTGGCCACACAGTTGCTTGAAATACGTAGTTTTTCTTGGTTCTTAGGGAGGAATTGGATACTCAATGAAGTGAGAGATTCTCTGGAGAAGACAAAGAGGGTGGGATCCATCTCACCTTCCAACAGCCAGGTAAAAGGCACCTAGGGAAGCAGGTTATTTGACTTTCTCTACAGTCAGTGGAGGCACATTGACATCCTAAGTTAGATGTGCAGGTTGCGAGTAAAGATCTGATCTTTGGTTGTATTTGTCTATCTCCTGTCTCCTGGCCTATAACGGGAGTCTGCATGGCAAGTTTAGTCTAGATAAATAATTTTTAGACTGGTGAGAAGAATCTTAGTGTAGGTTCCTTTTCTGCTTTGAAATTAGATGTAGATTTTTGGATAATCTCCAAACTTTGGCTAAAAGGAACATTTTGGGACATACTGCATAACAACCAAGGGAGATAGTTATGATTCCCTGATTTGAATCTGTGGCAGAGACCTCCAAGACCACCTGGGGACGGTTGGTGCCCTCCATTAACTGTCTTGTCACTTTTCTAAGCCTCCTCAATCACTGACTTCTCTGCTTTACACTCAGGTGTAAGTCAGTGGCTGGACATTAACCTGTTTTCCTTGAACCCAGAGCTCTGAAGTTAGAAATGGCTGGAAGCTACTCATAGTCCTTCCTTAGCGTAAATTTAGCTTATACAGCTGGGTAGTCAACCAAAAGGGGGATGGTAAAGACACTGCTCTGATAAGGTTTTTCATCCCTATTGCATTGAGACTGGAGACCAGATGCTGCTAGAATTGGTTTTGGTATCAGCTCTACGATAAGGGAGCTTCAGTAATGGGAGTTTCTCCACATATTTCTTCAGGCAGAGTCACCAACCAGCAGAAATTGCACTTGATGCTAATCTAATACTTTCCTCAGTGAAACTTGAAATAAGATGTAGCCATTTCAAATGCAAGACTGATTGAGTTTATGTTTAACAGGAGTTTGGGCTGTGTAGGGATTGAGTGCTAGCCCGAAGTTATGTCTTTTGTATTAAATGTAAAATGTTTCTTTGTATGTACTTATTTTTGGGCTATTGTGAAATTTTTACTGACCTCTGGTTTCTGGCAAATATTTTAAACACAAGTTTAAAATATTAGAGTTTTTAGTATAATATAGTTTTTAGTATAATCATGCTTTTCTGTAAAGAAATGTGTACACAGTCTCCAAAATGTATCCTCCTTATACGTGCTCTTTTTTATATATTAGTATATTTTAATGATAAAATTTTAGATAGATATTTCTAAACTAATTTAAAGAGATACTTTATACGCCCAATAAGGGCTGATCCAGAAAGAGCTTGTGTTTAGACTTCACATTAAAATGTGAAGTGAATTTGTGTGTGATGCTTGACGTATGACCTTAGCTCCTATTTATTCTCCTCCGAGGGTGGCTTTTGGGGATAACTTAACATGAAGGGTATCTTCTAAAATTGTTAGTGTGAGTCTTGCTGTTCGATTTCAGTAGGTTTGGATTGGGCTCTTAGTAAGGTGTGAGAAGTTTCCTATTTATGCAAACTGATGCTGTGTTGTAGATGCTTATCCAAAGAGTGAAATGATTTATACCTGGACAAAAGGACCTGAGAAGTCCGTAGAAGTTCCTGAGGAGTCTTCCAGTTTAGTTCAGTATGACCTGCTCGGGCATACGGTATCCACTGAAACCATTAAATCTATTACAGGTAGGAATCTCATCAGTAAAAATCAACTTGAGGAAAAACTTATCCTGTAACATTGCCCGAGGCTTTTTTTTCTTTCCTTCCTGTAAAGTATTCTACTGAATGTCATAGGGTATATATTAAGGGCTGAGAGCATAAATCTGAATTAGGTTTCTGTCCTTCAGATTTACATTTGCAGATTCATTACAGTAGATTGCGACGTTTTTTCAGAAAGCTAGAATGAGATCATTACTCCGAGGGACAAAATGAGCATTTAATCACTGCTTAAAATGCAGTTTGAAGAGTCAAGAGGATGCCTGGGTGAGGAAGTAATTTCTCAGCACTGCATCCACATTATGTGCAAAAGACTTCCTTTGTTTGGCGGTGCAAACAGCTCAGGATAGAAGTGCAGCACACAGAACGGGTTATTAAAGCCATAAAAACCCTCTAGTCAGATGCGGACAGGCACAAATGCATTACTCACAATAGATACTTCTGCTGATTTGTGCTGTAAGAAACAAGGCAAATGGCAACTACAGGCATCCGAAATGAGTAAAGTATCACTGATGAGCAGTGTAGTGATAAACAAGCATATTCCCAAAATATTTTAAAATCTGGAATCATTTTCTAAGCATCAGCAAGTTTGTGTGTTGTGAGACGGTCAGAATGAAACAGATAAAGCAAATGTATTTGATGTGTTGCTCTGTGGATGTTTGTCTCAAAGGTAAAGCAGCATTTTGCAATACACTAGAAATTTACTTCTCAGCGTATTGATTATTATGAGTTAACAAAATTTCCTTCCTGTCCCCAAAATGCTCATTCTGTAGTGCATTATTTAGACAGTTTTTTCAGTTTATGGTAAAACTGCAATTTTTTGGTTTACTATGAATGATGATATTTTAGATACAGTATTTTTAAGTCTTGTTAATGATTTTTGCATTTATTTCATTATCACAGTAGTGCTGGATGTATAAACCTAGTAAGAAGCTGAGATGCTTCCATATCATTTAATGTGCATCATTGTTATTATTGTTTTATTTGCCAGCCAAGTACCACAATATTCTGGATATTATGATAGGTAGATACCTTGTGTCTTGGGATTCTTTTCTACCACAGATAGCAAAAGAATTTTTAAAATCATGCTTATACTTTAAAATGTAATCCAGTATTAGCTTTACATTTATTTTATCTTTTATAGTAGCTTCAGAATGGCACTGGAAGGACTTACTACTTCCAGGATTTTTTGTTTAAAACTTTTATTAATTCGTGTATCTAATGAACACAGCTTTCTATATATGCTAAGTGGTATGAATAGTATCATCTTAAACAATCCTAGCTGATAGTCTGAAACAGTTATGCTGCAACAAAAATTTTTTGCACAGTCAGAAAAATGATTTTGTTTTTGTGTTTTTAGGTGAATATATTGTTATGACAGTTTACTTCCACCTCAGACGGAAAATGGGTTATTTTATGATTCAGACCTATATCCCATGCATTATGACCGTGATCCTTTCTCAAGTTTCATTTTGGATAAATAAGGAATCTGTTCCAGCTAGAACTGTGTTTGGTAATTATTTCTTTTTTTTTCCTCGTACTTCCTCTTTTAACGACCTTCACTAGGATAGGCTTTTTTAGTGCGTTGGGGTGTACTGCCTCTGCACTAGTGCAGAAACGAGGGAATAACGTAAATTCAGAGGAATTGTTGCTGTCAATGTGAGAAGACTGTTGTTATGTGAATCCTCGGAATCTCAAGAGAAACGTGGAATATTTAACCGCAGGTGACACAGTGGGGATTCTACCGGCTTGGGGGAGCAAACTGGGAAGACCTGGCCCTGAGTAATTCAGTCAAGTCCTTAGTCCACATCCAGAGCAGTTTTATCCTCCAGCGGACAGTAGTGTAATTACTTGGAAGTCACACCTTCTAAAATCCTTTTAAAATAGTTGGGAGCGTGCGAGATCTGCAGATGTCTTCTTACGAGATATCTGTGTCATCAGCGGAAGGCTGCTATGAGTAAGGCTTAGATCCTGTTACTGTAATTTCATCTTTAGTGCTCTTCTCTCCTTTCTGCCATTGCCATTATGAAAATGAATTAAAAAAGCCAAATGATCGCAAGATATTGAAACTGCCCTCACCAAAATACAGCTGGAATGAGATGCTACAGTGAACTCTGAAAACAGAAAACAAAAAAGCTTCTGTGGAAGACAAAGCGTAAGAAATTAAATGGAAATAAGATCCCTAACAAAGTAGTAGAACAAAGACATTCTAAAAAGCAGTCTTTATAGAGCAATGTCTTGAGTTTATAATGTACTGTAGTCAAAAGCAGGACTAATCAGGAAGAGAATGTTCTACAAAAAGCCTTTCTATAGATAGATAGATGCTGGCGAGAGTGATAGGAATTAATGTTTCTACGTGACTGCCCATTCAAACATGTAAGTAGAGTCTGAACACTGCTTAGTACCACAAGTTAGAGATGGTTAATGATCAGTTGTAGGAAAAACAACCTGTAAGCCTAATAAGAACCCTGCTAGCTCTCAACTCCGGCTTTATGTTAAGCAAACTAGTATATAACTCCACATGCCTTTGCAGTGATGTTGACTAATAGTACTTTTTTTGAAGGGAGTATTGCCATAAACTGAAAAGGTAGAATCTGTACTTACACACAAAATGTGATAATTGAAAATGTGAAAATTATAAAGCAACAGATGTAATATATGAAAACAAATAAGACATCCACTAAGTTACGGATAAGTCTCTGAAACACCTTTGAAAACAAGTGGCTTAAAGTATGGCTAAAGGTATCTTTTTAGTTTTCTGACAAATTCCAATAGGGACCTTGTTTTCTAAAGGTTTTCTTAAAAGAAGATAAAAATGTTCCAGGCAAGAGATGGGAATGAAGCCAGAATTCCTGCTATGGTACCAGCTTTCTAGAGGAACTGTCAGAAGAGGCTAACCAAAAGATCTTTCTATTGGGCACTGCATGATTAGGGAAAACTTGGCAAAGGTAGTAGAGGAAGGGTACACAAGGATCTAAGGTACATGATTTCTGCAGTCAGAGCTTCAGACACCTGAACCTGGTGGTTGTGGGAGATTGGGGTTTCTTAGAGGAAAGACAGTGGTAATTTTAAAACAAGTTTTTAACAATTTTTATATTAAAATACTCTTACAATGATTTTTATATGGTTATGTGCATTTCTTATCAGAAGCTGGCAAGTATTTAGCTCTGGACAATTAGAGTTCATGTGTATCTATAATATTTTTTACCAGAACTTAATTCCCTGCCCTGTAAAGCCCTATGGCACGTATCCAGGGGCAGTTGCAGTGGCAACCGCAAGCCTTCCAGAAGAATGATTTAATAGGGGGAAATCTGATAAAGACTGTGGCAGTAAACTATAATACTGTCATGGCCTCTCCTCTCCTCCTTGTTTTTGAGGAATGGTTGGTCATTCAAGTCACTTCACCCTGTTCTTACATCTATTAAACAAATGTCTCCAGACAGACAATTCAGACAAACTACGTGCTTGAAGTGGACAAAGGTAGAATCGGGAAGGATAGGGCTAAGCAGGGACGGGTCTTTTCCAGGAAAAAAAAAACCCTCCATAATTTTTTTTTTCTCAGACTTAAAGGATTTTTAGTGGTGTGTTTTTTCAACACCTTCCCACTGAAGAAGGTTTTTGAGCTTGCATCTGTGTTTTTATCCCGCTGAGTTAGCTCTGAGATATTCTTTGTGCTTTTATGAACTGGCTATTATCTTTTTTCTTCTTCAGTAGGGGAGACTGGTTTCATTGTGTCCTGCTCTCTGTATGGCAGTGCCTAGGTGAAGCTTTTTCATATTAGATTACCCAGATGGAATACCACCATTTAGGGAATAGGGGATGTGAGGATCTTGTTGGAAAACATGCTCTTAATTGTTTTGAATTCTTCTTAGCATATGCATTTCATCTTGAATTAAAACGGGCACGGTGTTCTTTTCATAAGAGTAAGGACACCTCCATTTGTAGTCAGTCTTCCTTGAGGTTATCATGGTATGAGTTAGACAGTGTGTATTTCATTATATGCTTGGTATTTTACATTTGAATGATATGGGATATTTTGGATGAAGAAATTAAAAACCCATACCCTGGTTTTATACAGCATGTATTTGCATTTGAAGTATTAACATGAAGTGGTCATGTTTTGGCCTCAGTGTTATGCTTGTACACTTTAATTAAAAAGTTGGTTTTTCAGAAGATGAAATTCTAATTAAGTTTCATCGGTCGACTAGTAGCAGAAGGGTTTAGAAGATAAGATGATGGTTTGCTAATGAACAGAGCTGTTAACATAACATTCTATTTTTCCTTAGTACCAAAATAATTTACCATGACTTAGTGGCACCTGGATTACAAGTGGGATCAGAGGAACAGATACAGAGTAATAGGTGGCATTCTGAACCCATTAAAGGAAAAATGATGTCTTTGTTGCAATCTGAGGAGCACTCCACTATTTAACAACTATTTGAAATTATGTTCAAATGTTTAGAAAATAACTTGTAAGAAATTTTACTGGTTAACTGTTTTGTGTGCATAGCTGCTCATAGACATACGGTAGTTGCCATGACTTAAATCTAATGCATCATTCGCAAGCAGCAAAGAAGGACTCCTAAGTGATTTAAAATTCTTTGCTTGAAGCTGCTTGCCTATTCTCATGCTGACTTACTTGAATTCAGCAGTGCTTTTGCTTTGTTTCTTTGAAGGAATAACCACAGTGTTGACAATGACAACACTGAGCATCAGTGCAAGACATTCGCTGCCAAAAGTATCCTATGCTACTGCCATGGACTGGTTCATAGCGGTCTGCTTTGCTTTTGTGTTCTCTGCTCTCATTGAGTTTGCTGCTGTCAACTATTTTACTAATATTCAAATGGAAAAAGCCAAAAGGAAGACAGTAAAATCCCTCCTTGAATTTCCAGTTGCTCCAATACAAAGAGAAAGAAGTACAGAAGAGACGCTTATGGTATGTTTTCAGTTTATACAAATATTTTCCATATTTTTGTAGCATTTCTCAGTAAAAACAGGCTTTTAACTTTCTCCCAGGTTCCCTCTGAGCTAATGATGCCATGCAAGTCAGCATAATGGAAGACTAATGCTACACCATATTCAATGATAAAATCCTGTAAAACATTATTTAATTTTTAGTTGCAGTATTGTGTTAACCTGGGGGAGAGGAGGAGGTTGTATCCAACCATACCTGCAGCCTCTTCTATATTCAGTTGCGTTTTGGTGAAGGTCGGTTAGGATGGGTATCTTTAAGAAACTCCCCTTTCGCACATTGATTCTGATTGGACTGATTATACAGGACGAGATATTATGGATTATAAGGACAGCATGTTATCTTACGTGGCTGAGGTCTTTAATGAATTAAAATATGCAGTTCTACCTTGGAGCATTTCCCTGGACATCACAGTTCTCCTTCTATTGCATGTATCTAGAGTTTTATTTCTTAGTCAGTTACAATTTCAGGAATTTTTAAAGAATGCTGGATGAAACCTTTGTGTCCACCATAGATTTAATTTTTATGTAACTTACGTATCTTTGCACAAGAGCTCACCTCAACTCCTGAGCGTGTTTTGGGACTCTGTTTAACAAAACACTTTCCAACTTTCATAGTGCTTTCATTTCATTTCATTTCAACTTTCATTAAGTGTGACTTCTGTGGCAGCTATCTTAGCGTGCGGACCAGTTAATAAAAGTTCAATCTCATTTCCAGTTGAGCTCACTGGTGATTCTCCTTTCCTCCCTTTTCCCATTCCCATATGCTTACTCTCTGCTGCATCGCTCCTTTTATTCTTGAGACATGTAGCTAATAAAGTCATTACAGCACTTGCACTGGCCATGTTGTAGACCAGTAATTCCCAGCCATGGCTGGCTCTCTTGGCAACACCACTCAAGAAGTAAGATGCTGACAGCAGCGTGGTAATTTACTCTTCCTGTCAGGCTGACTTTCTAATTTCCTTTGACTGAGCCATGATTTAAGAACCACTGGTTTAGACTAACTCTTGGTAATTTTGTCTTCTGTCTCTTTTCCCATCTCATTTGACTCCTTCCCTATTTATCTGCCTTTTTTTTTTTTTTTTTTTTGCATTCCCACCTCTTCCATTTGATATCGCTGCTAAGCTGCTGTCCACCCACCTCCATTTTTCTTCCTTTTCTTTGGTCTCCTACCATAGATGATTACTGTTTTCAGTCTCCTGACTGTGGTGTTCCGCTAGCTCCCATTTCTGCTTAAAAGGATGGATGTGCTCCTGAAGAGTTTGTTACCTGTCACTCTGTTGGCTGCTAGTAAGAGAGGGGAACAAGAAAAAGTATGCTTATAGTAGTGTGTAGTTCATCTGGTACGTAGAGGTATTAGTGCCGTTGGTTTATGCTAAGCTTCTTGGTTGTACAGCATGCAGTTTAGTGTCTCGGGCACGCCAGGGCACTCGCTGCTTTTGGTGATAGTCGGGTTTTACTTGGGTCGATAGGAAAATAAATGTCATAAGAACAGTTTTATCCTAAGTTTATTTGTAAGATTTGATTAAAACAAAAAGAAAAATAGTAATTTTCTCGGGTAGCAATGATGGAGGCTTAACAAAACTGTTTTGATTCATGATCAGAATTGCTGTAAGTCAGTCTTGTATCATGCTTAGCCATTTACACACATGTTTTGGAGAAACTTCTCTTTCTCTCTTTTTTTCCTGTTCTTTCTTTTTTCTTTCTTTTTTTTTTTTTTTAACAGCAGCAACAACAGAACACACACAGCTTCACCCAACTCAAAAGCTAGGTAAAATGAGATGTGAACAATTATATTCCACTGCTTGCTTAATACCTCTGTGATAAACATGGTAGTGTGCTTACAGGTTTGGGGATCTTGAAAGCACTCAAGGGAGCTGTCTACTTTTTTGAAGGGTTAATGTTATGAGTATGTCTGGTAAAATGAGATGTGAACAATTATATTCCACTGCTTGCTTAATACCTCTGTGATAAACATGGTAGTGTGCTTACAGGTTTGGGGATCTTGAAAGCACTCTAAGGGGGCTGTCTACTTTTTTGAATGGTTAATGTTATGAGTATGTCTGAGTGATAAAGTTGATTGTACCTTGAACTGTTTCTTTGTTTTGTTTTGTTTTGTTTTTTATGGCTTTTTCTCTAATTCTGCCTATGCTAAGACTTGAGTCTTTGCTCTTTCAGGACAGGCAATCAGGGTGAGCCCACAAGTGCTGTTACAAAGGCTTAGCTATCAAGCAGTCCTTTCCGTGACTAGAGGATGACTTCTCTTCTGGTCTCCTGCTGCGCTGAGAACAGAAGCTGAGCTGGCTGTTCCAATTCGTTAGTGCTAATATGGCCGTTAGACTCTGCCTTCCAACTTGACATGTAATATATTAAAATTTTTAGTTTTACTTATAAAAGGCTAATCTAGAATTTTCTTATGTCTTATTATGAATCTCATTATTTTTTTCTGCACATATACTGTCTAATCAGTGCTGATTTACCAGAGATAACAGAATCTCAGCTTCCCTGTGAGTTTGTGGTACACAAAGAATGCAGGACAGTAGCCTGACTGTAGCATGTAATCTGTAAGCATTGTTTCTTAAACATAAACACTACACATTTTGTCTCCATAGCTAAATGACAGCGTTTGATTTCCTAAGCTAGTTGGTGTTTAAAAAAAGTCTGTACTACGTTGCCACTGTTGCGGTAGAAATTCTGTTGTTAGCAATACAATTGCCAGAGCTCCAGAAAAAAATTATTTTAAACTTGATTTTTTTTTCAAACAGACTTTGCCTAATCTGGTAAATTTGCCAGTCTCCCAAAATTAAAAATTTTCACTTAGCCCAGGGAGGAAGTGTGCATATCCTGAGAGTTAGTGTGTAGATTGGAAAAGAAGATGCCTGAATACCTAAACCCTACAGTTTTTTCTAATGCATATCTCACCATTTGCAGCCTGCTTTGGACCTTCTGCTGTTTGGAGGGGAAGATCCCTCTCTTATGCCTGTTAGCCCAGTACTTTTGCCTGCCTTGAAATGGCATACTGCTGGCTGTGCTGGCTCTTCATAGTTGAGATCCCATCTGTAAAAGGTCCCTTGAAAACAAGAAAAATACAGAGCAATTGAGGCTGTTAAGAAAAGCAAACAAGGTGATATTATACTTTTAAATGAACGTTTCATTTATGGGCTGTTGATTCTGCATTAATCATTGGATGGTTATGTGCATTTGATTTCTGCCCTCCTTCCCCCCCCCACCTCCAATTATCTTAGAGGGATTCTAGGAGGGAGTGAGTTGGGCTATGAAACTGGGTTCCCTATAGAACATGGGGATTTTACTGTCTGATAATACCAGAAATTAGGCATATTAATAGTAAAGTTTGGTAAAAACAAGATCAGTTGCACAGAGTTGTAAGTCCTTTTTTGACGTGCATGAGTTTGTCCCATTTCTGACCATAGAATTAAAGTAGGTTTTCTATATTGAATCAATTCATATATTACCTACACTAATTAGAATTCTTGGTGGTAGGTTGTTATTTTCTTTTCAGTCAAAAACACTTTTCCAATTGCCTTAGATCAAAGGCAACTCCTGTCATGATCAAATGATCTGGGATGTGTTCATTCATATTATATATTTCTTCACCACAATCAATACATCTTTACAGTAGCAAACGTGGACTGTATGCTTTTCTCAGTTACTCTCTTGTGTGATTATATTTACTTTTTGGAGACACATGATGGGTGTGACTGATCAATATATTGATTACAGTAAACATTAAATGAATTTCAGCAGCTGGCTAAGTAATCTGAACTGTGTTAATTCCAACAAAAAATCCTGGTGTCAAGCTAATTTACTGGGCTGGGGGAAGCAGGAGTGAGCCTGTAGTGCCTGCAAACGCAATGTGTGCTCCTCTATCACTTGAGTTGGTTTTAGCCATGGTATTATTCAACCTCTTTTTACCTTCCTCCCCCTCCCTGCCTCATTTCAACTCTTTCTTCTTGTTGCCTATAACTTTCTGATACAAACGTAATGTGTTTCCATAAGGAGTGCAGTTCTGCAGTAGACATCCTATGAGTAGGACCTGAGCTTGTCTGAGATCTGTCTTGAGTTCTCAAGGGACTTGGACAGCCTTATTCACCCCTCCTGTCAGCCACAACAAGATAGCACTGGATTCTGTCTAAGCCAAGGCAGATGACTTGCATGATGGTCTCCTGTGATATCCTTGTCTTGGGAGCAAGTTAAAATGCTTTCACATTAGAAGGAATGAACCTGTCCCTAAATGTTCTGAACTCCTTTCTTTAGTAAAAGCAGAAGTGTTGTTGCAAGTCAGCGTGTGATGGTAATGAATGATTTATAGTTTGTTATTGGACTCCTGAGTCTATTTCTATGCTTCTGCACTATTTCCTTTTCACTATATTCCTATGAAGTTTATTTTTAAAGACCTACACAATTTTGGAGATGAAGGATGCTACTGAAAAATGGTCTTCAAAAAATAGGTTCCTGAACACTGTTAACATGAGCTTCAACCTCAGCAATTTGTTAAAATAGTGTGAAAGTTGGAAAAAACAGGTCAGACTCAAATGAACCTTTTGAATGGCATAATTTCTTCAAACTTATAACAAATAGATGGTAACTCTCAAACTTTCTTCCTCTTTTCTGAAGCCAGTTAACTGTGACATTGTCTTTAGTAAGCCCTGTAGCATCTAATGGAGGAACTCAAAGGTCAAACTCTTCAGTGCAGTGTAGGTGCATGCTCCTTTCCTTACCAGGAGCATCCATGCTGGGCTGATATGTGGCTGGCATGTACCTGACAAGTTTACAAGCAACATTGTCATGTGGGCAACTTGCGTGCGTACATACGTCATTAAGATGTGTTTTTCTGTGGTGGGGAGTACTTGCCTTTTAGTCATATGACGGACAGAGCTCAAGTTACATGATGGGGGGGTAAGGGGAGGGGCAGAGACCCTTTGGCAGCATTTGGTTAACAAATACCTGGAGCAATTAGTCTCTGTGCCCAACTCTGTGCCCTGTCTTGTGACTTCCAGAGCAAGAACTGGGCCAGATGAATTGCTCTGATGGGCTGTGTCAATCCAGAGGCCATAGGCTGGATGCTTCTTTTTTTAGCGTGTGTGTGTGCGCCATTTTTTTGTTCTTAATCCTTGAAGTTGATTAAGGCTGAAATGTGTCTAAGGCCTAGACTGTAAATGAAAGTGGAAATTTTAGCCTTTGAACCAAAACTTCTTTTTGAATATGTAGGCATATTCTGTAATGGAGAGGTCCATAACATGTACCATATCTAGAGTAGTACCACTTAATTTCTTTCCTTCTTCCTTGGACCAGTAGAATAATAGCTTCCCCTGTCCCAGCAAATAGAGAAGTGGAGCTAAACCCACTTCCCTCATATGTGGAGGGAGTTACCTGAAGAGCAGCTAGATCTTAATGGCAGTATTTGGACCACGAGGTGACGTTCTGTTTACTGAATTACTTACGTGGATGTGTAGCCTACCTCCTCTGTGTGACCTGAATAGTCCTGCAGTTGGAACACCATTACAGTTTTTAAATATAATAACAATTTTTTTCCGCTTCACTGCTTCTCAACTGCTTAGGATATCATGGTTCAGGGTTTTTTTAGGGCAGTGGCATTTAAAACTCAGATCCTAATGAGGGACTTCAGGTTCAGATATGTAGAGTTCATGCAAATATAAGGACAGGACCATACAAAGGGAGGATGCTGTGCCATGTGAATAATTTCTTTGACATGTCAACAATTTTCTGTCACTGTAGCTTCATCAGTCAATATTTTTGCTATTGATGATTTACAGTCATAATATGCTAGCAACATGTTCAAGTAGGATGAGAGTGGATGCAGGTCATGAACAACTGGCACGTTTTGTACTGAACGCTATTTGAAAGATAGGAGAGAATGACTACCTGGGGTAAGGCTGCAGTGGTTTAGTGGGAACTTTGAATGCCTGGATACCTGAAGATAAAAAAGATCCAAAATAGTTCTTCAAATATTTTATTAGCTGTGATGCTCAGGTACAATGTTCCCTCCCTCCCCCCTTTTCTTTTTTTAATTGCTTGCTTGGTTTTGTTTGGGATTTTTTGTTGTTGTTTGTGTTTGTGGTTTTTTTTTACTTGGTTTGCTAGACTTACATAGTCCTACCAAGCAACTGGCACTACTCACAACGTATAAAGCTAAGTATGTGCTCAAACAATCAGATTGGGGCATAAATGTGGGGGGTACAATTTAAAATAGTTCTCTTAATATTTCACATAGCATGTCTTTCTAAATAGCACAAATTAAAGTGTTACGTTAAGAATTTTGATCTCTTTCCAAGAATATAATATTGCTTTACCTTTTAACATGGTTGAGTTGTGGAATAAATTTGCACTGGAAATAGAAACATTTATCTACTGCAAAATGAGCAGAGTAATTACTGGAAGTTTGCAATGTAGTATTAGGTTTGAGGCTAGATTCTGATCCAACTTAACTGTGATGTAAACTGCATTGAATGCCAGAATTCAGTTACAATGAAGGTAAAAAATGGCTGGGTGTTGATAAAACAAACAAAACCGTTGGAATTCGAAGTTGGGGGATGAGTTGTTTTCTTACTGATAGTGGAAATGTTTTTTGTTTGTTTGTTTGTTTGTGTTTGTTTTTTTGTTGATATGCACAAAAAAGCAGGAGTTTAATTTCAACACCTGACTTAATAACTAAACAAGTAATCCTGCCAGAGTGCTGTCTCCTCCAAGCCTTGCTAGGAAATGCAGTAATTGCTCACTGTTCAATTTTCTATGAGTATTACAATGAACTACCACAATAGTGGGCAAGGGAATATGAGGGATATGCTCTGCTGTTTTTCATCTGATGCTCAAATACCTGACAGTGTTTACTGTAGTTACTGGAAGACTTAATTTAAATGGTATTAGGATAAGGCTTTTATTTTGGAAATCTACTGCTGGTCTACCGAAAAGAGACAATCCTTATGGTTTTGTCATTAGAATAAGTAATATAATCCTGTTTACCGTGAAAATAACTTCTATTAATAATGTCAGTCGCAGATGTTAGGCAAGGTCTTGTACTGATCTAATTGCAATTTCCTCCTTTTTTCTTTTTTTTCTTTTTTCTTTTTTTTTTTTCTTTTTTTTTTTGTATAGGCAAACATTCAGTATTCAAAAAAAAATGTTGTAGCGTTTTGGAAATGCTAAGTCAGAATAAACCTGTATGGTGACGGGGGTAAGATTTTCAGATTGGTCAGCATCCCTTATAATGCAAATTGTCAGGGAGTCTGTAGTTTTCATTACGATGATGAGTAAAAAATGATGCCTTTGAACACAAGACTCTCCATATTTTCTGCTTAAACCTTCTTCTGTATTTATATTTAAATTTCAGTTTTGTTTCCCCTCTGCAAAGAGTTTTCAATACTAGTGAGCCCAATGACACCAAATTGCAATTGAGTTTCACAGCTGTGTGTGAGATTTCTAGCTGACTTCATTTTTACACTGGGAAAATTGGAGTCAGAAGAAATAAACGTCTAGAGGTTTGGGAAAATCTATGAGGCAATGAGTGTTCAAGGCATTTTCGGCAAACTACTGAAGCAAATTTAACTACAGCTTTAAGGTCACCGAAAATTGAAAGATACAGAAAATAATGAAGATCTTTGGTCCCTATTCAGCTGTTCTTTTTCCTTTCATAAATGGTATACAGAGCACCTCCACAGCTGGTGAGCACACAACCTATCCTAACAGATTTATTTCCTCCCCTCCCCATAGTTATGTTTTCAGTTCTTTAATTTTTGTCATGTTATAAATGAAATCTTTAAGAATTGTGCACACCAGTGCTTAAGAACCATATACTTACATATAGATACATACGTACATGTACCATACAGGTGGATGGTTTATATGGCATAAATTTAGCATCCATTTTTGGGGAAAAAAAAAAAAACAAACGGAACACCAAAACAACAAGACCTTCTAATTTATGTCTCTACAACCTTGAATTCACTTTTCTTCCACATCATGCACTTTTAGGCATGTGTAACAGTGGAATATAAGATGAAGTGCTGTTCTTACCTCTCCTCCCCTCCCATCATACGGTTCAGATAGCAAAATGAGCAGCATGGATGGTGGGCTGGCTCTTATAGCTTATCTCCCCTCACTTTTTCTCCCCAGATAATCTGAATTGCTCTTAGCACTTCTAAACCTATGCACTAGAATTCACTGTATTTTGTGGCAGGTGGAGCTTTTACTTGGTCATATTCCAGGGCTCTGTAAGTCAAAACAAAATCTCTAGTACTATTCCAGTAAAATTTTGATTGACTGGCTCTACAATGTGATGGTAAAACATGGTAGATTTCTCCTCCAAGTTGTGCATTTGCTAGCAGCACGGCAATATGGTGACTCAGTGGGATTTGGGACAAGCAGCATTATTTACACTGATGACAACATGCTACTTCCCTGGTAAATGTCAAATGGTGTGAATTTGGCAGGCTATATAATGTCCTCCCAGAAGAACAGACTGTTTTCTTAGGAAGGAATGGTAAGGATAAAAAACCACTACGGTAGCGTTTAATAGGAAAATATTACTAAATTACCACACAAACAGTTTTGATGTTGCATCTAAACAGTAAGCGATGCCAGACTTTTGGTTGCTTTAAGCCTTCCAATTTTTACATTAGGTTTTTTATTTGAATTAATTCCCAATTTGGGAAACCTATGCTTTCATATAGCACAACACTGACCTTCCTATATATTAATTTACCTGCATTTCATTGAGTGTTTAATAGTGCTGTCATGGAAGGCTCTAATCTTAATCTTGCAAAATTAACAGTGAGGCATAATGATGTTTATTTACTTCCCACTTTTCATTTCATTATAGTAACACCTCTTTGTTATATGATTGATTGTTCTAATAAACAATCAAAATTCTTCTGTGTAATTTTAAAACTGTTCTGATTGTGGTACCCTTTTCAGGGTATTTTTGTGTATGGTTGGTTGGTTGGTTAGTTTTTTGTTGTTTTTTTTGTTTTCTTTTTTTTTTGTTTGTTTTTACTTAGGGAGATTAAGTATCCAAAATGGTGATTAGGCACCTAAAAGGCTTAATTACTAAATTTCCCTGGGTAGGCATGTACAGAACTGATTTGCTGCTTCCAAAGTGTTTGTCATGCACCTTTGGTGGAAAAATACCTGCTCCGTTTCATCTGAATGGCCAGCACGGCTATTAGATACAGCTTCCCACAAACCCCATGTGGGGTGGGAGTCTGAGCAGGCTTGAGTCCTGCCCCTTCTGTCTTGGAGAAGTGTACTAGCAACCAGGCTGCTAGGTAGTCCGCAGGGTGTTAAGTTCCTACTGAAGCTGCTCTTGTTACGTTATGTGATTTCTATGGGTCCAGGGGGAAGGAGAGGAACTGATTCTGGAGACGGCTTGTCTGGGCATGCGCTGCAATGGGAGGGTGAGATTGAAGTGTGCAGAATGCAACATCTATAACAAGGGATGAGGACCACTTGTCTTAGAATATTCCAGTGGCCTGGTGGGAAAGCGCTTTAGATGTGGGAAGCCTATGTTGATATCCCTGCTACAGTCAGGGCAGATTGAGAAGAGGTCTCCTATCACCAAACCTATGTTCCCATCTTGGTTGCTGGGTTATTGTAGAGGAGGATGGAGTCTTTTTGTTTGTGTCTTTTCAGTGTGACTTTGCCCTCTAGCTTCAGGAAAGAGCTCAGAGCTGTGAGCACTGGGTACAGTTGGATGGGTGCTTCTGTAAAGGCATGTCATCTAGGCTCTGATCCTACCCAGGGCACTCCTTTCCAGCTTTGACGGCTGCTTGCTGGGTGTCGAAGCGTTAGCTTTCTCCCGCTAGGACTGGTACCTGATGATGGTGTTGTGACTTGTAAATTCTGATGTGAATTTATCCTTGAGAAAGTAGAAGCTACTGCTTTTAGGTATTGTACTGCCTCTGTCCCAGAGAGAGATACCACTTCAGTGAAATCCTGTGTGAAAGATCTGCTAAGGATCTAGAAAATGCATTGACCTGCAGCAATGAATTCGTTGTTTAAGTAAACAAATGGTGCAAAAGCAGCCCTGGGACCATGCACAACGTTGCTGTGAAGGTCTGTTGTAGGATGAGGCTGATGCAGGTCTTCTGAAGTGTCCATGTATCCAACTCCAGGACTGCTGAACTATTTTCCAAAGAGTGCTGAGGCAGATTAGAAGAATAGTTCTGAATTATATTGCAAATGCACGGCTCTAGTTTCGAAGTGTACCTGTTCATCAGCAGTTGATGATGGCTGTGCTTCCTAGTGGCCAGAGGACCTATGAAGTGGTGAGTACTCCAGATTCTCTGTTAGCTCAGGCAGTAGGTAGTGCTTGCTTTGGATTCAAATCCCAACAGAATGGATCCATCATACAAGCTATGAAGCGCTACATAGAGCATTTAACAGGCTCTAGGAAGATGCTCTTGAGTTGTGTGAAGGAGCTAACTGTACACACCTGTGTTCCTGTACCAATGCAAGGATTTCTCATGGCTTGCAGTGCTTATGTTCTTAAATACAGTCCTAAGAATAAAGTTGCCTAATGGCCTGATAATCACTTCTATCAATGCTGCACGCTCCCCAAGACCTGGCACATGACTTTTAAATCACGTCCTTGTTTGTTTTACAGATTCTAAGTTGGCCTTATGATAAGGAATATGCACTGTGGTTGTTACGAGCTCTCTTTGTTCTGTAACAAGCTTAAGTTTGTCAGTTCAGTATTGTATATTGCTGTGCTGATGATCCCCTTCCTATGAATCTCAGCTCAGCTGCTGCACGCTTCTTCAGTTCATGCTAAATTTGCAATCTTGACTTTATTGAAGTGCAAAATTGGCTTGCTTGTCAAAACCTGGTAATACATACAAAACAATCCAGTACTTTATTTTTTTGGCTCAAGTCAAGGCTTATGTAGGCTTAGAGAAAGTTTCAGAACTTCCACATTATGTGAGCAGCTGTTTATAGTGTGCAAACCTTGTTAAATATTGAAGAGTTTAGATTGACTCATATTTATGCATCATCTTAGTGCGGTAGTAAACAGCAGTATCCATCAAAGTTGAGCCTAAATGGAAAAGTAGATGATCTATGAATTGATTTTGGGCGATAGATTTGTTGTAGGATTTTTTTTGTTCCATACATTCTGTCATAGAAGCTCACCATCAAACTTGTTCCACAAATCTGCCACAGTATTTCACAATAAATTGGGTAGATTTATCCTGAAGTATGCTAACAGCATCGTTCATTGTATTACTCATGGTCAATTGCATGTGAATCCACTTGTCAAGGGAGGGATACAGCATTAATCACCACATTTTACACACGCCAGCAAGGAGGTTGGTTTAGTTATCATGTCTTCATGCCAAATAAAATGGACTTTCTGCTCTGGGATTAGCAAAAGGGCATCTTCCATCAGGACCTTTTACATAGGAAGAATTTGAATACTGAACGTATCTTTCCCCACTTCAGTTCATTTAAAGATAAAACCCATGCAACATAGCATATGATGATTAGAATTAAAGCAAGATGTCTATGCTTTTTAATACAGTAAATATCTCAAAAACTTTTTTGCATACTGCATGCTGTTTTTTTGATCATGATAAAACAGTTTCCATCTTCTCAAATAAATTTAACTTGGCAAGTCATTAACTACAAGGGACACAGCTATCCTGTATAGAATAGAGGGTTTAGATTATTTTATTGCAGATCTGCTGACTTTTTAATGGGTTGAATACCAAATTTGGTGTAAGTCCATCATGACCACACATAAATTAGAATATGTGCCTAATTTTAATATAAATTCTAATATAGTTAGGATTATTATTCAGGGTGGGCAGAACAACCAAACCCCAAATCTAAAACAGTTCTTAGCTGAAGTGCTAGGAATTACCAGTCACTTCCATGACATTTGCATTGATACCTCAGAAGGCTACATCTTTGCAAAGATCTGCCATGCTCTGCTCTGAGCTGTAAATTGTCTGATTGCATCTCTTGGTTGTAAACTGCAGTGATGTTTTTGCTTGTTTCTTTAGTTTTAGTACACAAATTCCCCAAAGAACTTGGATGTTGTAGCACGTCATCCACAGACCTGGTGGGATCTCAGTCCTACTTACATACTTGGTGCCTGAGGAGACCCAGCTCCTGCTGATACCTCAAATCCAGAATGCTGAATCCCAGCCAGATGGAACACCAGGGGAGGGGTCTTGGGATGTGTGAGCTTAGCCTTCAGGAGCTGCTGTTTACAGACAACCTGCTCCAGCTGCTTTCAACAAATAGGGAAGCAGAGGGGTGTCCCATGGTTAATAACTGGAACACTTCTGCAGGAGATGGGAGATGTGAACAGATTCAATTATTTCCTGTCTGACAGAATTTGAACCTCCTGTGTATCCCGTGGCCCCCACACTTCTCCAGTAAAGTATGCTACTGCATTGGAATTCTCTAAATCTCTGGTACTGAGCCTTTTTTTAAATTTATTTATTTTTTTTTTAAATTTGTATGGACTAAAGAAATATTCATTTGGACAGAAAGAAGGAGTGATTATCAATCTCTTCTGAAAAAGACTGGAGTCTCTATTTCCCTATGTTTTGTCAATTCCTTGGCTTTGTTAGTGCAGTCACCAATCTACCTCTGGCATGTTGTACCTTTTAGTGTCCCTAAATCAAAGTCTCAGTGATAAATGTTTTAAGTCCCATACAGGCTGAAACGTAGCTTTCTCTGTTGCCATTCTTGTGTGTTAAACATTAAATAGGAGATCAGTGCTGTAGATTCTTGTCATTAACGTATCTCAGCCAACCACAGAGCTTCCAATGAAGATGTCCTACAATCATAACAAAATATATATTCACAGAATCACTAAGGTTGGAAAGGACCTTCAAGATCATCAAGTCCAACCATTAATCCAGCACCACCGTGTCCCCTAAACCATGTCCCGAAGCACCACATCCACAAGTTTTTTGAACACTTCCAGAGATGGTGTCTCCACCACCTCCCTGGGCAGCCTATTCCAGTGCTTGACCACCCTCTCGGTGAAGAAATTTTTGCCTAGTATCCAATCTAAACCTCCCCTGGCGCAACTTGAGGCCATCTCCTCTCGTCCTATCACTAGTTACTTGGGAGAAGAGACCAACACCCTCGTTGCCACAACCCCCTTTCAGGTAGTTGTAGAGAGTGATAAGGTCTTAGATTATGGTCAGAGCTCTTGAGGACTTTGTCTATGCATGGACAAGAATTGTGATGTCAGATTGCCCAGGATTTTGAAACCCTTATCCGTAATGTTTTCCTGCCAGTTAAGATTCAGGTGCTTAATTCTCCTGGCAGGATCAATAGCAAGAAGGTTTCCTCTTGAAGGAGGATACAGCAAAGCAAAGTACTTACAGCGTGTGGTTTGGTGGTGGTTGTGAAGTGTGGAGTTGGTTGGACCAAATCAGAATGATAGGCTATTCCAAAGGAAGGTTGAGGTGTAGTTTACGTAAGGTGTAATTTACATAAGCAGTAAGTTGTTCTGTTTCGAGAAAGGTAATCTTTATCAAACGTACTAAGACTGGTGTTGCATGCTGCAATACGCTACATTTTATGGTAGTTTCCAGGCTCCCATTTTGCATTCCTGAGCTACACCACTTTAAATGTCTCACAAAAATCTCACTGAAACGTCTCCAGCAAACAGATCCTTTCTCAATCTAGAGTGAGAATGTAAAAAATGTGGACTCAGTATTTCCTGTGGAGCCCCATCTGGAGTAGCACAGTAGCTCTCTGTTGGCTAAGGATAATTGAGTGGTTTCCTGACTTGCGCTTGGAAAGGAATCTTTACTTGGATAATCCTTTCATTTCTTGGGTTGCATTTAATTTGGCTTCCATTTGATTTTCATGTTTTATTTCTTGTTTTCATGCCTTCAAACTAAAATCTACCGAAAGGCAGTACGTTTGTGTTTCTTGCTGTTTTTAAAAAGACTTAATAATAATTTTGGGAGGCAGCAAGTGCTTGATGTATGTATGTCATTTTATTGGTCAGATTGTCATTATCACAATATCCTTTTACTAGGGATACGCACCATAGCTGAAATGTCTGTGGAGTGTTTTGCTTAGTATGAAGCGAATGTTGCATTTTACTATGTTTTGCAATGTAGTAGTTAATCTGACTTCTGCTGATGTCAACAGAATTTGGTTCATTAAGGCTTCGCCATGGGATCTACCTTGTTTAACATTTTTATTAGTGACCTTGGCACAAGGTAGTAGTAGACTAGTGAAATCTTCAGATGGCATGGAGTTGTGAGATAGTATTGGTACAGAGGAAGAATAGACTAATGTAGGAAGAAATCAATGATCTTGATAACATTTAATAGAAGAGTATATAGGGTCATATGTATACAACCAATAACAAGAATTTTTACTTGAAACTTTTCAACTGGAGAAACCAAAAAGGAGAGACACCTGAGTGCTTTGGAGGAGGAGAACGAGCTATTGCCATGACATAGTCTTGAGTAAGGCAACAGTAAGAAAAGGGTGTATGAGATGAAGTGGTGGGCAATGTGCTGGTGAGGCCACCCTGAGAATGAGTGTGCCTTCTGCTCAGCTTTGACAAGGCATGGAGCTGAGTGCTCAGCACTCATTGTGTGAGTGATACAGCTGTCCTCTTAAAAAAGGGAGCAGTGAGGCAGGCTGCCTGCCTCTTGTCTTGCTGCTGCACACTGATTCTGCAAAACCTACTGGGGACAGGAGGAGCTGGAGCATGGAGGAGGAGCTGGACAGGGCTTCCGAGTGTGTA
Organism: Phaethon lepturus; assembly: GCF_000687285.1. NCBI lineage: Eukaryota > Metazoa > Chordata > Aves > Phaethontiformes > Phaethontidae > Phaethon > Phaethon lepturus. The sequence continues at coordinate 55,778 of NW_010553870.1, read as the reverse complement.
AGGTATCCAGAATATCTCCAATATTTAAGTTGCTGTCAGCACTGCTAGAGTGTTAACAGTTAATAGGCTACTCCAGCAGCAGCCAAAGCCCCTGCCTTTCCGTGTGTAATGTAGCATCTCCGTGGAACGTGCTTGTTTCAGTATGTTTCAAGGACAAGGTTCAATTCAAGAGCACAAATCCAAACCGTTGCAATGACATTATGCAAGAACATCTGGTTTTCAGTGATATGTTGTCTGTGGAGCAAGTTAGGAATAACCTTTTTTAATTTCCATGCTCTGAACACTTGGAAGGTGTTTTCCAGAGAATTAACAAAAAATGTACCTATATTTTTGGGGCTTGTTATGGAGTGCTATGTTGTGACCTTATCGCTCTCGACAGCTACCTGAAAGGGGGTTGTGGTGAGGTGGGTGTTGGTCTCTTCTCCTAAGTAACTAGTGATAGGATGAGAGGAAATGGCCTAAAGTTGCGCCAGGGGAGGTTTAGATTGGATATTAGGAAAAATTTCTTCACCAAGTGAGTAGTCAAGCATTGGAGGAGGCTGCCCAGGGAGGTGGTGGAGTCACCATCACTGAAAGCGTTCAAAAAACGTGTAGACGTGGCACTTCAGGATATGGTTAGGTGGGCTTGGTGGTGTTGGGTTGATGGTTGGAATTGATCTTATAGATATTTTCCAACCTTAGTGATTCTATGATATCTTACAGTGTTATGTATTTGGGCTTTATGTGTATGTTGTAATACTTATGAGGAAACTGGGTTTCTCTCTAAACTTAAAGTTCCTGAAGTATTGTAAGTTTTGTGTATCAGTGGCAAGAAAGAGAATGCTCAGTAAACTTTTAAACAGTTACATGTTTTGACCATTTGAAATAGTATAGATAAGGCTATTCTAAAATAATCACTATAAATGGAACATGAGTAGTGGATTAAATAGCAACAGGTCTTATTTGGTAACTTAGATGACATTTGAAGTGGGAGGAAGAGGAGGTATTATGCAAACATGTTGATGGAAACAAGTTTCCACAAAAGAAATGGAGACGACTGGAATGTGAGAAGAAGCCTGGCTGGTACCTGACCATCTTGTCAGTGTCTGTGGTTGATGATGCACAGAAGGGAAGGATACTGAGGTTGCTGTTGAAAACAGGTGATGGTACAAGTGAGTAGGAGAGTTAAATGGTGCCTGTGTGAATAGCACTTAATTCTCTGCTCTACTCTAGGGACCATTCTTTTATGTACTTGGAGTGATTGGAGATGTGGTGTTTCTATTCTTCAGCAGCACCACCTCTAAGCTACTGGTCTAATGTAGGCAGAGAGCAGGAGGGAAGTAAGACACATTTTGTTCTAGTTCCAGTGCTGATCTACTTTGCAACCCTTGTCCCAGCCCATAGTTTTTTGCTCCCCAGCAAAAATCATAAAGCTTGAGGGCTTTGTGATGGGAGAATCTTACTTAAGCAAAGCAAGGTTGTCCAAGGATCTGCACGTAGAAGGTAAAAGTCATGTCCTCTGAATGACTCTAGTGACAGCTTCTCCATAGCACAGAGCTATTGTTTTGGACAGTGAACGACAATGAGTTGCATCTGCTTAGCTTTGCAAGCCTTCAAATGACATACCTCTGTCAGGTGTTACCAAGTCTCTAGTAAATGAACTCCTGTCCTAATGGCTAAATTGAAATTATAAAATACAAGCTTGCTTTAGTATTCCTGGGTCTTGAACAACCCTAGTGTGAAAGTATCCAAATTGCACACTTGTGTGTACTTCTGTACTTCCCAAAGAGTGACTCGGACTTCTCTTTCAAACAGTGCAATTAGTGTTTCTTTCAGGAAATACCAATTTTCTCTGGTATTTATTCCAGTCCTCCGCTTCTTTGGATTGCAGATGCATAAAAATAAATAAAAGGGATTGACACGCTTCTAAGCAGGAGGGAAAACTGTGAAACCTAAGAGGGATTCTTTAATATATCAACTGTGAACTGGCAAATACATCAGCCACGAACTGGCATATATCTGTGACAACTTCAGATAAATCCAGGCCAGCAGTATTGCCAGTGACTGATTTATACTGCAATTAACAGGATTTGGGACTAGCATTCTGGCCATGGTGGGAGTCACTGGAGATGTCAAGTGATTTGATTTCTTTAAAATTGGTTTTTTCAGCTTTTTTTTCAGCTTCCATTTCTGTTTCTTTGAGCAAAACAGCGAAACACAACTGATAGAGCATACAGACATGGTTGTCACTCTTCTCACTGCTCAATGTATTAGTACCTTGAATAACATCCGAGTTATTCTCTGCTACTGCTCTGGCACTTAGCTGGAGAGAATTGCTGTGGGATGAAGGAGGGAAGAGAGATTGCTGCCCACTTTCTCTCCCTTTTCCTCGTGCCGTGAGCTTTGGCAGGGTTCTTTGGTGGGGGGAAGGGGAGCCAAAGACACAGCAGCTGCGGTGCAGGGCAATGCTTAGGAACAGCATCGTCAGAGAGATGCAAAAGGTGTGGGGTTTTTTTGATAAATGTGGTGGGTTGACGCTGGCTGGATGCCAGGTGCCCACCAAAGCCGCTCTGTCTCTCCCCATCCTCAACTGGACAGGAGGAGAAAAATGTAATGAAAGGCTCATGGGTCGAGGTAAGGACAGAAGGACATCACTCACCAATCACTGTCATGGGCAAAGCAGATGCGACTTGGGGAAATTAGTTTAATTTATTACCAATCAAATCAGTGTAGGATAATGAGAAAATAAAACCAAATCATAAAAGCACCTTCCCCCCCACCCCTCCCTTCTTCCTGGGCTCAACTTCCTTATCTGTGTTTCAGTTTCTCATCTAGCCTAATAAGTACTATTTGGCTTAAGTATATCTTTCAGAAGGACATCCAGACTTGCCTGAAGACATCAAGTGATGGAGAATTCACCAATTTTCTTAGTTAATTAATGGAAAGGAGTAGTTGATGAAAGCCTGATTTATTCACTGGTTCAATTGCAGCTGGAGAATTTATTGCATGTTGTTGATGTGAAAAAGCACTGCCTTTATTTCTGAAAGAGCAGCAATGTGGTAACTTTGGTAAATATATGCATTTTAAAAGCATCTACTCTAGAAGACAGACTAGACTTCCTAATATATGGTAGTTATGTTTCTTGAAATGCAAAGCAGAAGTAAACCCTCTTGGCTGGTAAGTTGCACCTAGAATGTTTTTATATCATCAAAGAAATAGATGAACATCAGAGAATTTTGTTTTGAGCATGAGCCTGGGAAAACAACCCCAACTCTAACCTAAGAAGCCTTTAGTTTCATGGTATTAAATTTACATAGGTACCACATCACATGGAGTGTGATGCATCAGATGTGTTCACCCTGGTATTCCAGCCACAGGTAAACGAATTCTTTGTTTATCACTTTATATGCTACTAAATCTATTTTCATGAGCATGCAGTATCTTTGTGCTTCAGGATCAAGCTACTGGTTAATTTGTGAGTAGTATTCTGATAGTCCTGGTTATAAAGTTTCCATTGCTTCTGTTTAAGTGTTTATTTTAAGAATGACTAGTTTTTGGTGTTTTTTTTTTTTTGTAACTTTGCAGAGTACAGATGCTAATTCAAATGTGAGGAAAAGAACGAATGCCACAGTACAGTCCGAAGCTGATGGTGGGAGCCGAATTGACACAAGGCACAGCTCCATCCAGCCTCCCTCTGTAGCTCAGGGGTCTTCTGACAGTACACCCCACTCCCTTTCTGCATCAAGTCCCAACCCTTTCACACGCATCAATGCATCAGAGACATTATCTTCTGCAAGAGCTACCCCTCCAGCTCCTCCTTCTACCCCAATTTTAACTGGATTTGTATCCCAGCATGCCACAGCTGGATCCCCTTCCATTCAGCATTTGCTTGGATCTAGACTGGAGCAGATTCAGACCACCACATCTAATACATTAGGAGCATCTGCAAAGCCATCTGCTGTCACACCGCCTGCTCCCCCCGCCTCACACTCTGGCACGAGTAAGATAGACAAATATGCACGCATTTTATTTCCTGTTACCTTCGGAGCATTTAACATGGTCTACTGGGTGGTGTATCTATCCAAGGATACCATGGAAAAATCGGAAAGTCTAATGTAGTTTTGCTGCTATGTAGTAGTTCCTAAATTATATTCACATTTGATGCAGAGTTTCTTCTTTTGAAACTATTTAAAAAGGTCAATAATTCTTATTTATAAAAGCTGTGTGCTACTCTCCCATTGTAAAGGCTGGAGTTATTGGGGATAATTAGTTAACTCCTACCAGAGTAACAGGTAACAGATTTGTCTTCCTCCCTTCAGCTAGCAGTGAACCATCATTCTCTTCAGACAGACTACTCTGGCTGCAGAGAGCTTGCCTTTGGGAGGAACATGCACCCAAAACAAATCAAAGGCCGAGGCGCACAGCTGTGCGGTGGAACGTATCTTGACCGCTAGGAATATGCGTGTTGATTATTACGAATCCCTGAGGCACCCGGCACTGCTGTCTGGGCACGGCGTTGCATTCTCTGAGTGCAAGGCCCATGTCCTGAATATTTTGACAGTGCTTGCTGGGAAAGGACTTTCCCTGCTATATTAAAATTGGCAGAATGGGAGGAAAAAAATGAACAGTGGAAAAAAGAAAAGAGAGTCCAGCCTGGGAGAGTGCAACTCCAGAAGAGTTATGCAAAGGAGTTGTAGAGCTCCGTATATTTTTACTAGGCATTATTTTGCGTTGCAACCTGGGAAATTCTCATTCCAAAATAAGAATGAGTAAACCTTGTAAAATCTGAAACCTGTTGTAATTCTCAAAATTGGAGTTTTTTGTTTGGTAAGGTGATCTTGAGTGTGTGATTCTTCTTTGACCTTGCTGACCAGCTTGAGTGGATTTGTTCCTAAACTACATCCATTGCGGTAGAGGAGGACCAGGCCCACAATGTTCAACTTTTTATTTTAATTCTTCCTTCTTTCCTTTGGATACTTTAACCTTGGTGGTTTTTTTTGTCTGTGTCCGTGTGTGGTCCCCCCCCGCCTTTTTTCAGTCACCTCTGATTTCTTTTGAACACATATTTTCCCCCATCCTTTATATAATGTTTGAGTTAAGTTAAATTTTCAGCACAGTTTTAAAACTGGCTTCAAAATTAAGCAACGCAAATTTTCCTGTGCTTTGAGTGCGGCCATGGCACATCTTTGAGTAAATAAAAGACACCCTTTTGTGAAGAAATGCTGTGACATAAACAAGAAAAGAAAGTTTCTAGGTGCAGCCTGGGGGGAACATGAGGTTTATTTATGGTCCTTTTGTTTCTCTTACACTATGTCATAGGTAGGTGCTTTTCTTAGGGTTTCCAATTGCAATGTGCAAGCAGGCAACTTTGTTGAAGAATTGGACAGCTTAAACCTGATAGAAATCTTGATCAGAAATGTTCTTTTCAGCAGAATGGGTGGAAGATATGCTGGCAATAAATCTAAAAATGTTTGCACGGATCCATCTGGCTAGGCAAATGGCTAACGTTTCTGTGCAGGTGACAAGTAAAAATCAAAGTCCAGATTCTCAACTGTGATCTGGCTGTGCCTTTAAAGAGTCTGGAAGTAGGTGAATCACCTTTCAGTGGACAAATCCTTAGCTTCAGTTGATTGGAATAGCAGATTGGTAGCCCATGGTCAAAGTTTTATGCTGGGGGGCAAATCAGTGTTGAGTGGTCTGTGCCCAAATAATTACGAAGTGACTGATGGAGACCACGAGCAGCTGGGGTAATTGAGAACACGCATGAGACTGCCCTAGACATGATGAGAATCAGAGTAAAAAGACCCCGGAAGGTGAAATTATGACTGTATCCCTGTATCTTTCTGTCTATCCAAGCCTCGTAGCCAGCTCATGGCTGAGAATCTGACCTTTAACTTCCAGGACCTGGGAGACTGCAAGAGATGTGTACCACAGCGTGTAGGCTGGATCCCAGGCTACTTCATGTAGAGCATTGGACTGTTGATAGAACGCACGTCTTACATGACTTTATTATGATGTAGTGATACAAACAGTAACCTTAATCTTTTTTTACTTAAGTGATGCTCTCAATAGACCAGGTATGGTACTTTTCTTCTTGTCTTTTACATGTAGAAGAGGCCTGAGCTTACAATACTCCTTAGAAAACCATTACACATGCTATGGCGCAGAACTGGAAATGGAGCATCCATGCAAGATGTCTAACTGCAGTAGTTTGCATCTTTAAATGTATCTCTAGGAGCTGTAGCAGTTTCTTCCCTAATTTGGTCGCATTATTGCAGATTGTTAGAATAGAAGATGGTCTATGAGAGATTGTTTGTTTCTTTTGTTAAGCCAGAAGAAAAAAAGTTAATCCTCTGGCAATTATTGATCATAATTGCACAAATGATAAAATATTTCTAGTATGAGGAACAACGGCCTTCTGTGTGTTGAGAACCTAGTGTTTGTGCCCGAAGTTACTGAAATTGTTCTTTGCTTTCCTCTATGACGAAACCCAAGAATGTTTTCTTTCAGGCAGAGCTTTAAATGATTCTCTAGAAACAGCTGTCTGCCTTCCACCCATCCCCATATACTGATTGTATAATCAGCTTTTTCAGTGCATTGTTCAGTAGGATCAATGCTGGTTCAGGCTATTTGACCAAGATCGATCTAAATGTGCTGCTTGGATTCATGTGTAGTTCCTGTTTAATTTCAAAGAGTTATCAGAAGGAAAAAAGGGGATTGCAAAAATTAGTAGATTCCAAACGTTTATTTATATCCTTCTATTTTGGAAGACATTTTTAAGGATACCACAGGAAAAAAAAAAATCTATTTTTAATCTGTCAGTGTATTTCTGAAGTACCTTCCAACACTTGCATGCCTACGTTCAAAATGAGATATATATATAAAAAAAAATCTCATTATGAGTCTAGGACTAATTTATTGTACTGTGCTATGTTTTTGTATTAAAGCATATGAAGCAATTACCATAACTAGCTTTCCAAAGTACCTACGGACAATGTAAATAGGAATTTGTTGTTAACAGTGATTCTTCATTATATTTAATCTCCTTGTAGAGTGATGAGAAACAGTAAAGAGCCTGCAGTATACACAGTGATACTGTCAGGTTCTGAATACTGTGTAATTCAGAAGCACAAACAAAAGCAGGAATATGCTAAATATAGCAGCCCAAATGTTCAATACTGGTAACTAAAATCCTAAGGGAGAATATTGCAGGTGTCAGTTCAGTGACCAAATGGCTTACTAGGGATAGTTTTGAGTGAGAGGAGCTCTACAGGAGCTATTTTAATTTTTTTTCTATTGGTTTTGTTGAACAATCTTTTTTTGACAGTACCATAGTGATTAAAAACTAAGCAAACACTTCAGATAAGTCGTATCTATCAACAGGAAAGGAATCTGGATAGAAAGCCAAAAAACCTTACCAGGAAACAGAGATAAATCTCCACTGACTTTTTTTTCCTCGGAGACATTGTTTCCAACAGCAAAACAGATTGCAGTGATGCGGCCCCAAACAGTAACGCCGTCATTTGAGAAAACCAGTTAAAAACTCGGTTCAGGAAGATGGCTTTCACAGGAACTGAAGTGCGTTTTATAGTCAGCTGTGAGCAAGGTCAAATTTCCATCAACCCACTATTAACAGGTTTCACTGTAATTGTGAAAATAACAAAGCCAAGCAAGGTTGCAAACCGAGAGCCCATTCCTCCACGGTCACCTGAGCTCGTAGAGCTCACCAGCACAACTGGAGTCTGTTCCACCTCCTATAAAATGGACTCATCTGCATCAAATGGATGTCAGAAGCGCATTTCTTCTCCCATGTATCTTTTAAGGGAAAAAAAGTAGATTGTGTAAACTGTTTAGTCATCCACTCTACATTACCCTGTGATCAGGCAAATAGACCGTGTGATAACTGAATGAAAGAGGTAAATAATTTAATAAAGAATGTGACTAGAGCTTTTCTGTTAATGGGAGCTAAAAGTTATTGATTACAGAGTGTTCAAGCGTAGCCTTTGGCGTCTCATAGTTTTCATCATTCAGGATGCACCTTGCAAAAAAAACCGGGGAAACCAAGTGACTGTGTTTGATCAGATTTAACCAGTATTTCCACAGAAAAGTGAGTTAATTAATCTTTTCAATATGCACAGAGTTCTGACTCCTTCCCCTTTCTTGCTTACCTCCTGTATGTCATTCTGCCGCGTTGTACCTTATGCTGTAGTACAGTGTCTCTGTGCCATGTGAGAACATCAAAGTGTACAGCGTATATTCATCCCGTTTATTCAGAGCCTAACATTGCCATCTCCCTTGTGCTAGTGGAAGTGGAGGGAAGGCTGGAATGGAAGAAATGACCACACATATGTGTAGAAGACACATATTGGCCACCTGGGACATTTTTCCGTAGGTGCTCCAGGAGACTTCCTAGGAGAACCTTTCTCAGTGTGAGAAGCTGGAGCATGGTTTCTGCTGCAGCACTCTCTCCGCCTAAATCCCCGTAGCTTCCAAAAGATCTGTATAGGAAGCAGAGTAGATCAGGGACTTTGCACACTGGGCTCCAAAATGTTTGCTTCATCCAGACGATTTAGGAGGAAAGAAATTTTGGTGAGTTTTTTCCTTGTCTTCCTCAGACTTGCCAGTAGGGCTTGACTGCGCTAAAATTGATGGATGTCGCGTGGCTAGCGCTGTTGGGAATTGCAATACAGACAGCTGACAGAAGTTTGCCCTTGGATTTGTTTAATCCTAACACTGAATAACGGATTAGGAAAATGGCAGCTGTAGTGTTGAGAAGCATAGGTGAAGTATATTGTTTAACGATGATAAGCATAAAGCCAAGGATGATCCAAGTTTTATGAAGCATTACAGAGCTGCAGAACTATGCGGTGGTAAGTTCACGGCAGGACAGTGGGAGCCGGGGAGAACAGGAGCTGCTTCTCTTCGTAGTCTGACAAGCATAAAGCAAGGCAGCATAAAGTTGGAGGAGCAAAACTCTGTAAGTAAAATTTCTTACTCACTGAAAATCAAAAGGGTAAATAGCCTTATGGAGGTCAGTATTAACCAATCCCCTTCGCCCCTAACCCTCCAAAAACTAGGAAAAAATCCAGGGAAAAAGAAACCAGTTAAGCGACAATAGCATCTTTTCTCCTCAAATATATTTTTTATTTTTTCAAGACCTTGTATTTCTTTTACTGTGTGATTCCAAGGTAAGTTACTTATATTTATATTGTTATAATACTGTACTGGTATCCACTGAAATTAATACATGTTTTTCATTGACTTCAATGCACTTTAAATAGGAAGTTTACTGCAAGAAAAAAAATGCACCATTTTGGAAGAGTCTGATATGCATTAATTTGTACAGTCTTCATTTGTAGGTCTTTCCTCAGGGTTAAGATGTAGCTTTTTTGGAGAGTATGAGTGTGGTGAGCAGTTTCAGCGTGTTCTGAGTAAATCAGAGTCTGAAATTAAGTTTTTGCCACATGCCAAGCAAGTGAGGGTAGCGTGAAGTACAGAGCACTCTGGAAAGATCTCTCTTTGCTAATGTTACGTATTGTGTTCTTAACTGGAGGGAATGAAAAGTACTGTAAAATTGCTAGAGTTTGTAAAACGTACTTTGTTTTCACATGAATTAGACAATGTGGTAGGTATTTCTTTCAGAATTGACTAGCATTGCCTTCTTGCCTGTAATTTAGTGCATCTACAAATATCTCTTAGACTTCCTTATGCTTTTTATATTATTCCACTAGAAAGGACTTCAGAGCAAACCAGTTACTATCCACTGTGGTTCACTACCTTTTTTGGTCATGACTCTTATTTTCATTTTCTTGTGCAAGAGAAAACTGAGAGCGTGATGGCTTCTTTAAAATAAAAATAACAGCTGCAAAAATAAAAAAACTGTGGAGATTCCCTTTTTAGAAAAGCATCCAAACTCCCATCAGTTATTGAATGTTCTTTTGAAATAATAGCATAGTTTTAGCATTTAAAAATACTTATGTGATCGCAGCCTGGGTACATATATATATATATATGTATCCATTCAAATAACATGAATTGCCTGAACTGTAAGGGAGGCGGGCTCAAGATGCACTTGTAAGCAGTCTTGTTTTGAAAGAGTACCTTTCTTGATGGAAAGCACCATGTGAGGTAGGTATTTTTTTTATTATTATCTTCATATTTCTATTTTCAAGAAAAAGATCCTGAGGAACAATACAGTACTACTGAATTAATGCTCGACTAGCACAGGTTATTTCCTGCGCTAGTTATTTCAACTAGGTTATTTCCTGCTGGTGGTCTTGCTGTTGTTGATCTCCTTCAAATTTGCTGTGTGTTTTTTGTGAATGTTGTATCCACGTTGTTGTTAACTGACATAGCACGCTGCAGATGGTCTGATGGCATAGAGAAGCATTTAAAGAAATAATCATTATTTGTGAGTATGTTGGTAGAAGAAGCAGGTGACCGTATGAAGCACTCAGCTGGACTTCTGAGCTCGATGCATTACAAAATTTAGTCGAGTACTGCTTTGTCTTGCCTTTTCATCTTGTGCTGGTGGCTCATCTCCATGGTAAGTAAAGATGCACAAGGATCGAGGACTCGGAAGTCAAGAACACGTACAAGGATTTCTTCAAAGTGCTTCCAAAGTGTGAGATAATTGACCTTACTACTAACAGTAGCTTCACAGTCTGCTTTACATTTGCAAGCTTGAAAATCTCCTATTTTGCCAGAATGTATCAGGTCATCAAATAACAACATACTTTTCATAAGGAGATGATTCTCTATGTACATGCATTTCATTTTTTATTAATTTGTGGCAACATTCTCTGGCACAAGACTATTGGTGGAGATTTGAGGAGTTTCAGATAACCAGAGTTCTTGTAGAATTACATGAAAATATAATTTTGTTTTATAAGTGCATGCCTTTGCAGATCAATACCAGCAGCACACTCATGGTGGAGATGAATCCACTCATGCAAAATCCTGGCCTTGAGTATTTAATCCATATTTGAAGGGCTGCAGACAGACCACAAGCAGAATCCATGTTTGTGGGTTTGGTTTTGCTTGCTTTTTTTTTTTTTTTTTTTAAGACCACGATTATTCCACCGTAAAACTGTATTACTGCTGAATGTAGTGCTCCCACCTTTTTCCTTTGTCCTGCTATGTGTGGGGAGAAGTATATGTGTGGTTGTGGTGAGCTGGCTGAAATTACTTGTCTAGCTAAAAACCGAATTTGTCCTGTGGTCTTTTGGCTGGTTAGTAGCTGGTGGGATCGGTTCTCTGATGTGGCTCCCTGTCTTCGTGCTGGTACAAAGGAGGTGGTGAGGAGGCTGGGATGGATGTTTTTAGCTGGGTTAAAGCTGGTGTGAAACCACAGCCTGAGGATTCTCATCCTGCCTCCGCTGGCATTAAAGCAGCAGCGCGCTCAGGATTTTTCGAACCTCAGGTGCCTTCTGTAGTAATTTTTCTTCCACAAAGGTGATTTTTTGAATTACATCAATGACTAATAATGGAGGAAAAGGATAAAACCAGGCCATGAAATTCATGAAATCTCATAAATTTTACAAAATTTGTGAAAGAGCCCAAATCAATAAAGTTATTTGAAGAGAGAGAAAAGGAAGAGAAGGGAAAACATGAGTAAGGATGAAAAATTTAGTTTCTTGCTACCAAGCAGTTATTTTAAGATATGTCCTATTGGAGGTACTAGAACAGCATCTGGCAGGAAACAGCCTAGAAATAATTATTTCTTCATTATAAGTATAATGAGAAAGTAATAAAATAAGTTGCTAATGTCCTCTTAGAAACATTTATGTTCCATTGAAGTTGTTTTCATTAAAAAAGGGTATTTTCATCATCAGCCAGGAAGAATTAGGAGACAGAACGGTAAGGGAAGAAGACTGAGTTTTATTGAGTATTACTGCTTCCCTCTGGTTTAGAGCATTTCTCAACAAAAAATGTAAATGGTAAAATTTTTTTTAATCTTTCTGGGACTCCATACATTTAATTTTTGGTAATGAAGCAGTTTGGAACTTTTAAGTATTTAACTTGCTTTATGTTTAAGAGACTGAATACAGGGATTGCTGTCTCTGAATTAAATCAGTTGGGGGGGAGGGGGGCAGAAAAAAGCTTTCATTCCAGTAACAGCCAGTTTTTGGAAGTACTGTGCCTTCCTACTAAATCTGAAGACTTCATTCCTGTAGCTGAATTCATGGGAGCGTTTTAGTGCTGAGCATTTCTGATAATCTGGTGAGTACTACAGGTTGTGCGCCGGGGCTGCATTTGAAGTGGACACGTCTGAAAACGTATCTACAGCCGCGGCACGTGGACAGCGTGGGTCCCGTGAAGGGCGAAGATGCGTTTGTAGCTCTCCATATGGGTGCATGAGAGCTGTGACGTTGCTGATGTGGGAGAAGGTAGGAATCTACGGTCAGAAATAGAGGGGAGGAAGGAGAGTGAAACTACCTCTTTCAGAGACGGTGCGGATCTTACGTTGGCTTAAGCCACTTAACGAAAATCCCCCCTAAACTCTTTCCTAAGTAGGCGTCTTAGGCATCAGCTGAGCGCCGTGCGGGATGCAACACCAGCTGCGAATCCTGCCTGAGGGTCAGCGCAGTTCATCTGTGCTAAGGTTTCTGACGCTGTGGCTAGAAGACTGGAAAAATGCGAGCTAGCAGCTGCGGCCAGCTGGGATGCATCCATGTCGCTGTGCGTCCAAGCTGTACCGTGGGCGTCGGGGTCCTCGGAGGACTGGGGGTGGGATGGAAAATGCTTTCTTGGAGTACAAAATAGGGCAGACTGAAGCTGAAGAAAACTCTTCCTTCAGCTCAGCGCTGCTGATACTCGCCGTAACAGCACTGAACATCCCAAAGGAGGACCAAGGTGTGTTGCAGTCTTGTCTTCTTCTTGCATGTCTGCTAAGCGCTCTGGGTGGTGGGAGTGACAAGCACACGCACGGTAACGAAGCAGAGCATGCTTAGTGCCGCTGCCCGGTAAGTCCCCACCGTCTCATGCCAGCCGTTCAAGGGCCTTCTCAGAAGCAGAACTGCATCACTGATTTTTTTTGTAGGTGTAGTTATTATGCCCCTACCGCTTCTCCCGTAACTTAAACATTGGAAAAGGGGTTTTCTCTTTGACGCTCGTTTCTCGATTTTGTTGTGTATTCGTGAAGAAGAAAATCAAGATGAGTTTTTCTCTAGTTTATTTATTTTTTTAAAAAAGAAGTTTCCTCACCTGCACACATGGAAATTACAAGCTCCGTTGCAAGCATTGGGAAGGTAGAAAAGATTTCTAAGCCAAACTCAGGAGAATCTGATTATTAAATGATTATTAAAAAAACAGCTTTGGTTTTCAAATAAAATCTCTCATTTGGAGAGTATTTAGTTACAACTTTTAAGATTAGTTGTAGTTTATAAAAATATTTTCTCTGTGCTGAAAATGTGAATTTTATTTCTAGCCAATTTCATTTAGGAAGGTAAGACACAATGAATGTACATGGGTTTTCTGTTAAGCTAGTTAATATATGTCATGGTGGGAAAGGTGATTCGCCCTGTGATGTTCAGTAGCCATTTCATAAACACATGAACTGTGTTTTTTTTTTCTTTGGAGAATGTGAAAATCATACATAAACAGAAGGTGGGAGAATTATGTAGAGAGATTTTAAAAAGGCTACTTCTCACTTCCTATCTGCATATCATATCCATCAATACAGTGAAATCAGGTAAGCGAAAATATGTGAGTAAAAGACAAGACTTTCTTTGATCTTCATGCTCTCAGTTGTTCTTACTAAGTACGTGAGGTAACAGCTTCCCTAAACACTTCCAGGTTTTCCCCCTGCTGTGCCATGGGGGAAGTGCAGAAGGCAATGCCTCGTCAAACACGACCTAGGAATTTTTAGGTTCAGTTCATCAGTCCAGTCAGGAGGGCACTCGGTCAGTGCTGGCCTTGCCGAATTAGGAATGTGGTTTTGTAGGTCTAAATTTAGCCCTGAGGGAGCAATCTGTTCAGCAGGAGAGGGTATGCCAGCTCCGGGTAAGAACAGCTGAGGCTGGAGACCATTAGGCATTTTGCTGAGGTAAGAGGTGAGAGTTGAATTAGGCTCAAGACCTGCTCATCAGCTATTTGAAAAACCCCCAAATGTCCAAACTAAAACCACACTTCGGTGTGTCCTGCTACTTTTGCACCGTTTTGATTCGTTCTGGACCTGCCCCCGACTTTGCTCCCTTGCCTCGTGGCTGGGGTTGGGGTCGGCAGAGGGATCGTACGCCTTCCCCCCGGCTGCGGGCTCTCTCTGCGCCCGGCATCAGCGGGCTGGGCGGCAGAGCCCGGGCAGGGAGACGGTGCGTGCCCATGCCGGGGGCAGATAAAACCTGACAGTCAAGCGGCGAGGTGCAGCGAGGCTAGGCTTGGAGTGCTGAAGCGGCGGTCTTCATAAAGATTGTTGCATGGCTTTCAAGATCCAGTGTGAGCGTAGTGGCATAAAGCACTTCGGACACTCAAAATACAAGTCAGTTGTAGAGCAGACAGAAGATTCGCTGGTGTCTAGATTTTCTGGGTGAGTGCTAGCACGGCAAGACTGCTATGGCAAGGACCATTTGACTTGGATGTACGTGAAGTGTTGCATCGCTAGCAAATATACAGAGCAGCGACAGTATGTTAAAAGCCTGGCTGCAGACACAGTATTTACTTGCTGGCAATAAGTAAATAAGCGCCCTAATAGTTGCCGCCAGTTCCTGTTTTTCCTCACCTTTACGTACCACCCTTGTGCTCTGCCAATCCTGCCAGTGCTGGTATTCCAAATTGCAGAGGCGCTTCTGTGAGCTGTTAAAATTGGTCCAGCTGAAAAATGATGTGGAACGTCTTTTCTCTCTCTCTCTCAACTCACAGTGGTCAGAGAGGCAGGCTGGGAGATACTAACTTCTGGGCTAATTCAAAGTGTAATAGCTGTACCACTTGAGGAACCAAAAAAAAAGGGAATTTCTATGTGATGCGCAACAGCTGCTACAGCTGTGTGTCATTTTTAATCTGAAAAAGTAAAAAGCAAGAAGATGGTATTTACTGGTATTTTAATTAACTGTAAGTTTTTCTTTTCCTGTGAAGCCCTGTCCATTGCAACCAAAGCATTTGGGTTTAAGCTTAGGCATTGTAAGGAACACTCCCAGTGAAAAATATGAAGCTTGCTGAAGTATTTTTGTCTTTGTTTTCTGTAAAAGCAATGGCATACAGAAAATAAATACACGCTGAAGTAGCAGAGTAGAAATGTAAAAGTAGCTTCTTTAAAACCCTCTTAGGAAAGTCCTAAATTCCCGAACTTCTCTGTCAGTAATTTACTACTTCTGCAATATGTGACTGTCCTAGGTGCACGTTGCAAGAGCTTCTGTGCCATGCCAAATTCTGATGTTTGTCCCTTTGTATTGACTCATACATAGGGAAGCACTGAAAGGAAATCAAAGCAAGGGAAGCCTTGGAGTTGAAGTCTTTTACACTATTCTTCGTGCACATTTTTGTTGTGTGGAACAATGTGGCTGGGAGGATTGGAAGAATCAGAGGTTAACTAAATTATTTGAATGCATATATTCAGTGCTGGTCAACTGACTATACTAACAAAGTTAAAAGGTGGTCTGATAGCTGTCAACTTGTTTTGCTATTGTGCAGCTTAACTGTTACCTTCCTGTATTATGAACATCTATGTATTTGGAAAATAAATCCATCTTGCAAGACAGATTGTGCAAAAAATTGTTCCTATTATACTCCAGTGTATATTGCTAATGTCAAATAAAATACAATTGTGAGAGTTCTTAAACAGTTGTCTTTCTAATTGTTGCCTGAAGGAGGAAAAGGAAGGGGTATAGTAAACTTCTTTGATATGGATCCTTCTGCAGTTATTGCTGGAACACTGGTGTTAGCTAAATGATTCAACCAACCTGATGCTTTATATATGAACAGATAAAGGGATGGGTTTCATCAGCAGTATGATGAATGATAATCTGTTGTATAATTTATTAAGATGGCACACCAGTCTACTGATGTATCATTGTCAAGATGTCTCACTATGTTAACAAGCTAAAAGCTAAATAAATTACCTTGCCTCTCTCACAGCAGCAGAAACAAATAATACACATACTAGCAGTGCCCACATTTATTTATTTATTTATTTATCTATTTATTTATTTATTCCCTGTGAGGTAATCTAACAGCACTTACTACTTGCCTTACCTGCCAAAAGGCCAGCTGTCAGCTGCTCTACTTCTTCACCTGACCTAAAGTGATTTTTCTAATATTCTGTGCTTGGGCCTGGTAAAGCTTCCATGCATTAACAGGCATCGACTTGCAAAAACTGTGTTTTAGTAAGGATGAAAAATACCTGGCAATATATACGTGGAGAGAGAGAGATGTATGGAGAAATCTTTTCAGTCTGTGCGATGGCCTGTGCAAGGCAGGGAGCGGGGCACCCTCATTTCTTTTGCTAAGTGTTGCCAGGACCATCAAATCTTTTTTCAGGCTGAGATGAGAGCTGCCGGGACGGCTTACAGCGCTGCAAAGTGCTGTAACTGCTGCTTGCTTCAGGCACAGATGTTGATGCCAAGAAATCGGCTGTGTTTGACAGCTGCAGCTAGTTCATAGATTTGGGAGACTCTACGTCCCTTTCTCCTGGCTTCTGTGGCTGTACTTTTTAAGCCTGATGCACAAATTTATTTTATGTGCTGCTGCTGCCACTTAATGCTGTATGGCATGATGCTACCCCACATCCCACAATTTATTAGTGGCACTTGTATTGATTAGGTGGGGAATTCTGCTGTTAGTCTACAGATGAGGCACGTTTAGCATCCAAGGAAAGTTGCCATTGACTTCAGTGGATGCTGGGATCAGGTTTTATGCAAGTCAGAACTCCAGCTGCTGCTGGTGTAAGAGGAATTCAGTCTGCACGCTGAAAGCAATTAGGAACTTTGCTCTGGGCTGATGCGAAGTGGCTCTTAAATTCATTTTTCATACTTCTTCATGTACTTGGGTGTGATTCTTGAGAGCGCTAGCATCCATTCCTGGTAGTTAGGACCATGAGCCTTCTGTTATATGTGTATCTTCAGCCTGAGTTTAAGAGAATTGAGCCTGGGTTTGCTGTCTGAGTGGTGTCACTGTGGGCCCGTGGAAAATCTGAGATTGAGCTGGGAATAGGTGCTCTCAATTCCCATTAAAATGTTCTACTTTTATATACAGCACTTCTCATAAGAGAAAAACCACAACCGAGGAGGACTCGGTTGGGGAAGTGCGGTTCTGGCTCTTTGCCTGCCACGGTCTTCTGCCCTTGTCCTCCTTCCTTTCTGCAGGGCTTGGTCTCACAGACGTATTTTGGGATGCTCTGTTGGAATGTCCCTGGAGAAAAGACAGGTAAGTATGCTGTTATTTGAATAAAAAGCCCTGGTCTCAAATGCTGAATATCGCTGTTCATTTACTGAGCAGACTCTGGCCTGGCATGTATTAAAGGTAAAACCAGCTCACCCTGTTAGATGGTCTAGGATGATAAAAGTAAAATTCTCTAGGAAACCAACCGGATGACAGCTCCAGATACAAGTGAAGGAACACCTGGGAATAGGCTGGCTGTAACCCACGTGGCTTTTTGTAGCTTATGCTAGCAAGTGTTATGTCAGGATGACAGCCAGCGCAGGCACAGAGAGGCAGGCAGTTACATTAACCTCATCCGGGAAGAGAGCACAGCTGAGTGAGGCTGGAGGAGAAGTTCAAGAGACAAGGGGAAGGGTAGTCCTTAGTGTAAGAGCAGGAAGGAACTGGTCACAACCTAAAGTTATTAGGTGAGGGAAGGCAAAGGCAGGAATTGACGTGATTAAGACAGCAAGGTTTAGAGAAATTATATATCAAAGGCTTGATTTTCAACTTTGCTGGAAAGTGATGCTGAAGGGTAGTCTTTACGAGGAGTGGAGGACCTACCTGTGTTGCTGAGCTGGCTTTAATGCTGATGAAAGCCTTTGGATGGGAATTACATTGCTGCCCTGAGGAGTGGTGGGAAATGAATCTTGCTGGAGAACTAGCAGGTGTGAAGCTGTTGGGACAAGATGCCAAAGGCGTTCTAGGATGGGAAATGTGTCCAAGTGTACTCACTTGTATTTATAAGTGTACTTACTTGTATTTATTGCAATTTTGGATATGTTTCCTATATGACTTCTTCTGTTTGCTCTGTGGAGATTTTTACTTTCTCAACTGATAAAATTTCATTTCAGACTGCAGAAAATTCATTATAAATGTATTGAAGTATTTTCTTTTTCAGATGACAAGAAGCTGAATAAAGAGCTACTCTGAAGTGTTGTTCACAGCATTAGGAGGGCATGCCAAAACAACACGAACAACTCGGGGCTCCCCGGTATTCCATCTAATGTGTGTTTGTTTGTTGGTTTTTTTTAAACTGATTACAGACTGAGATAATTCTTACGTCCTTTCTTTACAAGGCTAATGATTAAAGCACTTGCCCATAAAAGACCTTTAAAGACTCCTGCCCATTTTACAAGACGTGTATAGGTGCAAGTTCCCAGATGGCATAAAATAACTGGAACCATAACATGAAGTAACCATAACCAGTGGGCCATTATAGCAAGGAGAAGCCCCGTGGGGTCCCTTGAAGCATACTACAAGGTATTTTTCTTCACGAGTCTGTCCAGGATCTGGAGTTGGCAAAAGCATGTGATTCAGTTGCTGGTTCAGGAGATGATTGTTTTGGACACATTTTTCACAGTGTTTCTGGATCCCTTGTTTGAGGAACCTGTTTGCTCAGGGAACCTTAGCATCAGGTAACGTTGTATGTGGAGTTCATATAGACAGGTGTCGAGTGCATATAGACAGGTGTCAGAGTGCCTACAGATGTTGCTGAATTCGGCCCTGAATACTGCTAAGATAGGAGCTGATAAAGCAGTTTATGGCCTTGCAATATGGGACCTGGACTCAACTGAAGAGGTCCAAGCATTATGTGGGTTGTATAGACACAGATCCAGCAGGATCTATCCAGTACGGGAGGACTGTTTTTCCCCAGGGACACGACCATCCTGTGAGCTTCACCCCAGCTTTGTGGCTACATGCCACAGTGGTTTTGTGACACTTGGCTCAAAGAGAGACTTTGTAAGGGTAGAGGTAGCCAGTTGGAAATTAAATCGGCCTGATTCTTTACGTGGGTCCAGGCCTGCCTGTGTGATTTTTGCTACGGCAACATCGCACTTTCTTTTTTACCATGCAATTGACTTTATTTATGCCTTTATTTATTCTTCTTACTAGTATTCTTTGCTTTTATGGAAACCAATCACATCTGTCAGCTTAGGCTGGAAGTTGCACTCATGTTCTTTCT
Source organism: Phaethon lepturus (assembly GCF_000687285.1). NCBI lineage: Eukaryota > Metazoa > Chordata > Aves > Phaethontiformes > Phaethontidae > Phaethon > Phaethon lepturus. The sequence goes on along the minus strand of NW_010553870.1, from coordinate 36,481 downwards.
CAATTTCCAGCTCCTCTAAACAGCATTGCATCTCTGTTATCTGATTAATCGTGGGCTACAAAGCACAGCAGTGCCTTGGAGACAGTATGTATAGGCTCTGCTTCATATGTTGAGAGCTGAAGGTTGAGAAGGTGGGATGCCTTGGGGCTGCAGAAGCAGGCTCCTACCGGATTCCCTGGCCATCACATGGGAGGAGGTGTTTGAGGTCTGCTTCCAAGCTCTCTATATGGCTCCCAGCCTCTTTAAGCAGCACTACTGTTCGGAAAGTCACTGCAGGTGGCATTACTCTAAAACCCCTTTTCAGTATGTTTTAACTTCAGCATATAAGATTGCAATAAATATCACCTTTGGAGAGCAAGTGAGATAAATTTTATCCCTGAATTCTAGAAATGATTATAACTGTTTGTGAATGTAGCTATATAAGTAAGGAAATTGTGTATGTATGCTCCACTAAGTGGAAACCTCTCTTTCTGTGATTTTAAGAGCCTGGGATCCTATCAGCATCTTGGGCTTTGATAATTTTCACATCCACATAGGTTAGCTAAGATGCCAATATCGAAGCTTCTGAATATAGTTATCAAACTTGTGACCACTTGCAGATCATTGTATCTGTCAGACCTTTTTCAATCAGTTCTTGTAAACGCGTGTTTTATCTTGCCCTTATTTTCATAGGTTGTTAATGAGCTGCATTCTAAAATATGGGCAATTAGACTTCTCTGGGACATGAGTAAAATCACATGAGCATAAATGGCCACCAGCATCATCAAAGGTGATAGGGAGAGAAGTTGGTTTGGCAGATTCTGAAATCTGTGCAAAATACATGTGTCTGTATGCTGAGAAAGGTTTGGAAAGAGCCATTCTCTAATGGATCGTTCAGCTTTCTCTCTGAGGCATCAGTGGGCAAAGCCTGATAGTTAGGTGCATCAAAACCTAGATGTGAAAACTTTTGTTCATGTTCTGTATATGCCTTTTAAGTACTTAGCCATTGAGTGCTTACTGTGGTCATCGAAGCTCTTGCTTGGAATGCAAAAGCAGTGGATATAAATGCTATCAGTAGGGAAGAGAAATGCTACTATCAAGAGGGAAAAATACACAAGATGTGCTGGAAACATGACACCTGCACAGTTTGCTGAAAAAAAAAATAATGCAGCAGCTCGCCTAGAGTTTTTACCCTGGAGGTAATAAATGATAGAGAAGTTCCAACCCTAAACCTGAATGAAGCCCAAAGGAAGGGTTGAGGAAAGATTAGGATATGCTTCCTTCTCAGTGTTTCCTTTTGAGCCACCTCAGGATAGTCCTTCTCTAGCATCCTAGTCTCTGAAATCCCCTTCTGGGACCCCCAAACTCTCTGATAAACATAAGATAAGGAGCCGAGAATCCCACAGGAGGAGAACCAAGAGCTGCTCCTGTGAAGCTCTGGACTGCAAACCTTGGGCTAAGTTCTGGCCATTGCAGCTTTTTACATGCTGGTCCCTCTCAGTGAAATCCAACATCCAAACCTGTAGTAAAGTTTGAACCTAAACCCAAGCAAGATGCTAGTTCACGCTGATACCATTGCAAAGGCCTTTCTTCCTACATTTTTATCTAGGAGGGGACGGAGGAGAGAAGGGCAGGTGGCAAGGAAGTAAAGGTGGGTAGTGGTTGGGAGGGAAAGGCAATTCTATTCTCAGATAATCTTGGCTTAATTTGTACAATTGTTTGTTTGCCAAGGTACTTTAAGGTCCTGGGGTCACTGTTTTAATGTCTTTTTCTCTAACAAGTATGCTGTGGAATGCAATTCTTGCCGAAATGTTTAAATTTGGTAATGCAGAGACTTGTACTGAACTCCAAATTAAATCCTTGGTTAGGTATCCAGCCTTTGTCCCAGCGCATGCTGTGGTCTGGTTGTTCAATCAGATGGGAAGAAATGACCTGTGGCAGTGACAGGTTACAGGTGCTCAAAGCAAGAGCGGAGGGGATGAGCCTGAGCATTCTCTTGTTGTTTCATGCAGCTTGATTTATCGTTATCTTGTTCATGTGAAAGTCAAATTCATTGAGTAAATTATCTTATATATCAGTAAGAGTGTGAGCATCTCTTACTTCCATTATCATAGGAGCAGGGTGTGCTAAATTGAGCAAATCAACCAAATCATTACTTAATCATGTACTTAATTCATTGTCATAGATTTTCCCCATGAGTATCGGTTATGTCCTTGCAAATGCATTGCTGTTGCATTTCTCTGTAACCATTATTTTGTTTTTTTCACCATGCAGTTAATACATGTTACATTAATGTCTTCAAACTTAGGTAACCTCACAAGTAGTTAATTCAGGTTACAAATAGCTTTGTGTTGTGTTAATAACATGTTTCTTTAAAGAGTTTTCTTGAGACACTTGCATAGAATAAAGTATTTTGCAAGAATCATGAAAAAATGAGAGAAGTACAGAAGATATATTCTGCTGTGTTTGTGCTGGAGCTACTGAAGAGCAAGGTACAGATCCCTACAATGGCCAAAGTACAGTGGTCCAAAGTAAACAGATTTAATCTCAAATCCCCCCCCCCCCCCCGCCCCGTTAGGCTTTGTCCTTTATACTGTTCTTTTTCTCTCCTTCTCTGCTTTTCAGTTCCTGCTTTCCTTTGTCCAATGTTCCTCCCTGATCTCTCTTCATAACCAATTCCCTCAATTAACCTAATAATTGACTTCAGGAGAACACTCGAGCATGTCCTCAAGTCCCACTGAAGAAGGATGCTCTAGTTAATCAGGATTGAAATTGTCTCTGAAGTAAATAACATTTATGAAGAGTTTTCTGAGTTATGAATAAATGCAAGAACAATTTGTTCATGTTCATTTTGTCACAAATTACTTTATTCATAATTGATTCAGGGAGATAGATAAACCTCTCTCAGACACCTGGTATGGAAGAGAAATAACCTCATTTATATATTCATTTAGGAGCTTTTGTTGGCATGCCCCAGTGCAGTAGTTATACTCTGCAGTCCAGTGTAACAAAGACATAGTTTTATTTCTTTCTTCCTTGCTTTTGTTTCTTCCTATGTCTGTACTAGAAATTAAACACCTAAACTAGTCTCTGGAATGGTTTCGGCTTGAACCAGCTAGCCAAGTGGTTTCTGGACACAATTTGGGAGTTTTCTCACGACATGGTTGCCCTCGCTGGAAGGCAAGAGAAGTGAATGGCATTACTCAGTTCAGTACCAGCGGGCCTCAGGAGCAGGCAAAGGTCCTGGGCAGCTTTAACCTAGTAGCTTAGGTGCACCAGACTACAGTGGGGTAGAGAAGAGTCCTTGTGTTCCTTAAAGTAAAGGACTGTAATTCTACCTGGTCATATAAGTAGAAACTGCAAAGGAGCTTCTTTGAGTTGAATTATGAATGTGTGGAGGGATGCAGGAAACTGTGTTTGTTGAAAGTAGACTTTTTAAAAAGCAGGTGCAGAGGAATGCCCCGCAGGGTTATAAGAATCCTAACTGAAGGTCAAACTTAATTACTATTAGTGGCATTGTATGCCATTAATACCTGTATTTCAAAATGAAATCACGTGTATTACTGCAGTTTGGTCCTTTGCAAATGCTTTTCATTATCTAGGAAATAACCCCAACACATTCCCTCAATTTGAGATTAAATCCATTTAGTATTTCAGACATCACAAGTAAATGATCTTGCTGGTGCCAACACATGTGAACTTCACAGCCTGTAATCACATCCAAGCAGTGGCATAGAGATAAATCACCTGAGACATATCACAGCTTATACCACCCAGACTAACATACAGTGATATCTCCATGAATCATCACCCTCATGGCCGAAGCGCACATATTCTAGAGAAACTCTGCACTCCTTGTAGTGTTTCACGTCTGACAGTAGACAAGCAATCCTTCTGGCCCTTCTGGGCAGGTGGCTGATTTTGCTGCCTTCTTGCAGATCTTCTTGCAGATCACTTGAGTCCACCTCATTGTCATTAAACAAGGGAAGCACAGGAGTTCTTTGGAGCTAAAACATTTCACAGAGCTTTCTTTGACCACGAAAGATGTCATAAAAAATGAAATTATCACAGATTTTTGTTTTCTTCAGTGTTAAAAAGTTGAGCTTGAAGAAACAAGATAATGATTGAAAAATGAATCTTTAAAATGCCTAAGTTTACAAGTCAACAAAACCAATTTTTTCTATTAAAAAATTTGAAATTTTGTCCAGATCTGATAGAAAAAGATTAATAAAACAACCACTGAGTAGGGATGTGCATGTCCAGTTCCAATAAACTTGATCTAATGAAAGACTTTCAAGTGAGGGGTGGCATCAGCTTGCAGACTTGCAGGTGACAGAGAGGTAATAGAGAAAAATAGCATTCCAAATGTAAGAAAAGGAAGATGACTGAATCAAGGACAAATTTTGTTTTATTTTGCTGATGATCTGCACAGCTCTGTGACCCTGTACTGCAGAGACAATAAGGCTATGTGCCCTGCTTGCCTTGAACTGCAAAGAGAGGATGGGAGAGTTCAGGGGAATAAGAATGATTCCTGACCCAGGTGAAGAGCTTCAGGGTGAATAAGAGTGTTTTATACCTCTCTGGCAGGCAGCTCTGGATCTGACTTGCAGTCTTTGGTTAAGTCAAGGAATGGGATTGTGTAAGTCAGTATGATCTATTTGTATGTTCTTTGTCACCTGTAATGGACTGATTTTTTTTTTGTTTCTTTTTTAATTTAATTTAAATAGTTGAATGTCTCTGCCTGGTATTGAGCATTCTGGTCCTGCCCAGCACTGAACCAAAGTTTAGGCATGTAAGGAGTGACATTACAGAAATATAAGCCTCATCGGCTTGGCTGAGTCAAAAGCTCAGTTAAATGTGGAAATAAAGCTGTATTAACAATACGTGTTTATAGATCAATTGTCAGATTTTTGATATGTGCAAAACCATTCACTATAATGACATTGATATTTCCAGCAACTCTGTAATTAAACAGTAATTCCAGAGGAGTATCAGGCATGAACCTCCATGTTGTTTTAGGAGAAATTTGGTGTTTTCTAGATCTTGCCTTATGGATAGGTGTCAACCATAGGGAACTGCAGGCATCAATACTTTTTATTAATAACAGAAGATAATTTAAGTTAGGAGGAGGTAAGGACTGATAAATGTAGAATGGTGTTGTGGCTAAAGAATTGCATTCTAAGATGAAGCCAGAGAAAAGAATTAATCAGATTTAATAGCAAAGAAATTAGCCTTGGAGAAATAGAGTGTCTTGGTAAGTCGAATTATTAGAGAATTTATTATCTACAGGACAAAAATTAGAGCTATGGAACTAAAAAAATCATGAAATGTCAAGAAGTGTAATACAATATGAAAAAGTGTGACCAAAAAAGTTACCTCAGCTGGAGGAAATGTTTCCTAGTTTGAACTGAATAGCAAGCACATCTATAACATACTATTGTAGCACACTGAAAAATACGTTAGTTGCCATCTGGAATGTTGCAGTGATTGCACTTTTTAAAAATTTCCTTCTAACAAGAAGCAATTTTGCAATCTCAGCTGTGGCAGAAATTATCAAGATGAAATGCTTCTTTACCTTTACTTAAATGATACATTATGCAAATGGAAAACAGCAATTTAAGGAAACAATTACATAAAGAAAACAGTTTTTCTGATCCTCGAACAGGAAATGTTAAGGGATAAGAAAAGCAAACCCTAAATGCTGTTGACTTCAAGCTATTACAGGAAAAAAGCTCGATACCTTTCTTCATTTCAGGACTTCCTGGCTCAGCAATTGCCAATAAAGACAGTCGTTGTGTAACATCTCTGATGTGAGGCCTTAAAAAAGCTGAGAACAAGTAAGTGAAGTTGTACGCCTGCTGAAAACTTGAAACGTGAAGATAATGCTACTGAAAAGGGGTAGGGGTAGTGAACAAGTTACTTCCAGGGCAGGACTGAAAGCAGACTCTTACCCTGACCTAAATTACGGCACCCCCCTAACATTTACCATCTTCTATGGGATTCATGGCTCTTTGCTGATTGATAGTGTCAAACAGCTCAGTGCTTGCTGGCCATGTCCATCAGCGAGTGATATTTACTAACAGTTTATTTATGTCAGGCTTTAAAACTGAGAAGATGGTCAGTGTTGCTATGGCTGGGGAAAAACAGGGACATTCATGAGACGACAATACTGTGTCCCACTTCACTGATCCATTCCTGTCGTGTATTTCAGCGATTTTAAGCATGTGTTTAAATCTAGTTGACTTCATATGCTCTCTTGATTATCTGTATGTAGAAGATTACCTTTTAGCATTCTATGTTTTGACTGGCAACTCAAACTCATGGGTTGACATACACACAGCAAGGGTGTGTGATATTTGACATTGGGAAAAACCTGCTAGCCACTATTGTATTCCAGCACAGGGCTGTCTAGGGACACTTTGGAGTCTTTGTCATTGCTTTTTTTTTTTTTTTTTCTTAAAAAACCTTTATCAGAAAAGTTTTAATGCTGTTAGTCCTCCCTTGGGTATGAGTCTGGATTAGGTGATCTCTTAAGATCCATTCATGAGGAAAAATAAGGTCTATTTCCTTCATTCAGAAAAAAAAAGGAGTGATTTATTTTTTAAAAATTTTTTTTTATTAATATTTTTGTGAATATAGCTCCTTGTCTTTCTTAAGAGTTTGCATCTTTATTATGAGGACTCCTGCTACTGTCTTTATCACACAGTGTGATTTGGCAACTGGCAGTTTATATGCCTAGTCTTTTTCTGATTCCATTCAGACTCTGTGGCTGCATATTCAGCTTTATTAGGTCAGAATAGAGAGGTTAGATAATTTCTATGTAAACTGATAAAAATATTAAATATTTTTGTATCAAAATATAGTTTTTACAAAAGCTTTTCTTAGACTATGATGGTCTCAACGTTGCTTTTAGTTTTTAACAGTGCTGCAGCTCAGCTTTACATTATTGAAGTAGTATGTGTAATGTAGTAGCAAGTGGTGAGACAAAAACCGTCTGTCACTTAGGCAATTCAAATTATTTCCTTTCTTCTCTTCAAAAGGTGCATCTAAAAGGTCCTGCTCTTCTCTTCTTGCCAGCCCTCCACCTGCACACCTTTCTGAATAAGTATTTCAGCAGTAGAGTGATGGAGGGGGCCGTGGTGCAAGGTAGATGTGAGGTCAAAGAGAGAAAAGTTGCAGATGGATGAACTGAATCTGTGTGTGACAGTAAAAAATGAATATGAATGGTATGAATGTTTGGGGGTGGGGAATAAACCTGGACTCCATTAGCTTAAAAAAAGACAGCTGTGATGTACTGGGGTCACAGCTGTTAATTGCCTGCTTTCATCACTACGGACATCAATGTATATTAGGATAAGGGACAAGAAGAGGTTGGGTGCATTAGTATCATATATTCTTGCAAATATGCTTAACTAACTGCTGCACAAATGATATATATTTTTAGTTAGGGTGTGTTTATTATTTTAGACTATTTAGGGTTGTGGTTGAGTTTTCTTGATTTAGGGTTAGGTACTAAACCTTAATTGTCACTGAAAGTAAAGTTTACAAAACAGGTAGTTGTTTGCATGTTCTCCTGTCTTCCCTCTGTTTCCTAATATTATAATTCACTGTGTCCCCAGTGAAACATAAATTTGTATAGAGAGGTAGTGTGGTAAGCACTGAAAATGTGATAAAAGTTCTGCTAATAGAAAACATCCTTAGATGGAATTGATGTATGTCAGTTCTCTTAAAATTTTGTGAGAAGAAAAGTAAGTCTGTAATTAAGATGTTCAATTTGCAGACTAAACTATGAGATACAATGAGTGAAGAAAACTTAGCTGAAGACAAATTGAACTAAGAAGCTCAGAAATTGATGTGAAGATGATGCCTGGGATTTCCTTAAGAAAAGAAAGGAAAGATCAGGAAACTTGGGATTCAAGATATAGAAAAGATCTCCATATCTTTTTAAGTGAATAAGCCTCTCAGAAAGGGTTTTGAGAAGCATTTAGAGTGCCTTCAATCAATCGAAGAAAGGCTGAAGATTTAAGTAAAGTGTCTTGGAGGTCAGAAAATGAGTCGGTAAAGAAAATTACAAGGAGTCAACCTCAGTTAGAAATTGAAATGGAATTAAAGCAAATAAAGGGCTTTTTGCTTAGTAAATAAGGAGGACATAATGACACTTTACATATTGTATTAAAACAGTATTAAGACAGAGAAATAATGTAAGGAAATATTATAACAATAGTAATAGAAAGTTGTACTGAAATAATATACAAATGTATGAATAAAGTCATGAGAACAAAATATCTACCCATCAGCAAGGATTGAAATAACAGTCTGTTGATTAGAAGAACTTTAATTTTTGAGAGTCAAAACTTGTGGGTGATGATAATGGAGAAAGTATGATTAAGGATGCTGTGACATCTTCGTGAAACAAGAAGCAAGCCATGTAGCTTCATGAAGGACTGTGCAAAATTGGAGGGGAGGAAACTTAAACCACAGGTAAAAAATAAAGGAGACATTAGCAAGAATATTAAAGGCACTATTAAAACCAGCATAGAAAAGATAGAGTAATAATGAATTCATTTGTCTGAAACTAATCAGTTGTTAAAAGGATTTACTAAATGGAGAAGGTTAAGAAGGAAAGGAAATGAGAAAAGTAGGTCCATTAATTTTTAAGAAGCTAATGGGTCAGAAAAAATAGCTGAGAATCCAGAACCCTTTTTTAAAAAGAAAATAAGGCTGTTGAGCTCAGAAAAAACAGCTCTTGATTAAAATCAGCTTTTCTCATTTCTGTGTTTCCAAGAGAAAAATGAAACATGATTTAAAAAAAAAAATCAACAAATGAGAACATGATATTTTGCATTTTTAAAGTAGCTTAGAGGCTGTATGTAATAAAATGTTAGAGACATACCTATTTAGAATTGAATGGGCAGGTATCATTGCTTGTATATTCAACACCTCTGATTGAGAAGCTGTGTAATTGCACTAGGATCATGTTGTATATGAGCTAAAAGCTCTGCTGGGACATGAGCTGCATGTTGAAAAGGTGATCGGTTGCTGGAAGTCTACCCTCTGGCATGTGCATTTCAAAGAAAATAGTATTCACAGCGTATCTGATCCAGAGCGAATTATGGGCATTATGAAACTTGTTGAAACGGGCTCTTTTCAAGACTTTGGTGGAAGAACTTTGGCATCCCCTTGAGACTTGAGTGGGAGCTAGATGCTGAATTATGCAGGCTGAAGCAGGCATGCAGAAGAGTAGAAGTCTGCCGTTGAGGATTTTGGATGGTGTCAAAGGGATTTGAGCACTATATTGAATGCAATTATGTTGAGAAAAATTGGGTTGGCTAAATCCTGCTGTGGGGCCTGCCTACCTCTTCTTTAGTACATCTAACCTTTAGCTCAGATCAATAATTTCCAACACATCAAGAGCTGTTAACTTGAGTTTGTTGCATTCACTTAAAAACAAATGGACAACTTGATTCATTGTAAGCTCTTTCAGCAGACTTCATATCGTTAGCAGGGGATGTCTGGTGAGAGATCTGACAGACCCTGATGCCAGGAGGAACGTAATCGCCTTGACACCAATGTGTGCCATGTAGCTGTAACCCAGGGACCCTGTCTTGGTCACATTTGGTAAGGTACGCATGAAAAGATGAACTTTGGCCCAAAGACCTTACAAGCTTTTCACTGTTTATATGTTTTTATGTTATTTAGTTTTTCTACATTCTTCTATACACTATTCCTCAACCGTAATTTTCACTATTGCGCGGCAGTTTTCCCTTCTGCAGTGCCCGTCCTTTCTCTTTCAGTGTGTGTGTCTAGTGCTTTCGTCAGTCTGTTCGCTCTGCCTTCCCCTTCCCCGTGCCGTGTCCCCCCCATAGCCTAGTCGGGTGTAAGCTGATCATAGAGATCTTTATGTTCCTTTGTTCAAAGCACCTCGGCACAGTTCTTCATTTCTTCATTCTGCCTGACAATTACATTCATGGCTTTGTCATCCCAGTCAGTGGGAGGACAAGAACTAGCAACATCCTGGCATCCTTTTTGAACGCACGCACTGGATAGATTTTGCTGAATGCTGTTCTGTCATGATGTTCAAAGGAAACATCTACTGCAATGCAGCTGTTTGAGCTCTGCCTGCACTTGGTGCTATTTTTGTTTGCAGTTCAATACATTTTCTTAAACCTCTTTTTGTAAACTCAGATACATGCTGCAAGCTGATAGCTATTCAGAGAAAAGCATAATCCCTAGGAGCTGCCTGCCTTGGCAAACATGCATATGCTTTTCAGTGTGTCAACAGGCAGTTGTACAAGTAGTGTTTGTTCCCTCAGTTTGTTTTAGCCTGGCCCAACGCTTGAATAATTTTTTCATTTGCCTTCACTTCAGGAGATTGGATGAATGTCCAGAATGGTGAATTTGACAGTTGTGGATCCATGCAGTCCTAGCTCAGATGATTTAGTTATTCAACCTTTTATGTTCTACTAGCGTTATATTAGAATACTAGTATTTCAGGACCAGGATCATGCAATTGATATTACCCACACAAGCAGTCCTGTATTCTATAAAAACAAGTGTTGACATCCTGGAGGCAGTCTTTTGCTTATCTTCATTAGCTCTTATTTCCTATTCCCCTGCCACTTTGCATCCCTACCTCAGTAAAACAGCTTACCTCCACATTGTCAGGAGAAAAACTACTGCTCTGCTGTTTCTCCTGATGAAGATCATTTTGAATTAAAGGATCTTGTTATATGCATGCCCAAGGCCTCATCTATAATCATCCTTCAAATCTGCAGTTTATTCTGTAATTAACTTGCAACTATATGGCTCATGCAGCTTACAAGTAGTTCAGTTCTTTATGTAAAATGGTATGCTGATTTGTGAATGGTTTAAATGATTTTTCTTTGGGATTTTTTTTTTTTTTTTTTTTTTTGTTACAACAGTGAGAGAAGTGGAAGGTGCTTTTCGTGTCTGAGCCAAGTTATAAACACTGGAAGATTAGAGTTCTCCACCTCTTTCAAAAAATGAGACCTGCTACAATGGATCTTTTCACATCATGTCTGAAATTCCTTTTCTGAAGCAAAGTAGCTGTTAGAATGCTTAAAATACCTTGATAGTGTGATTATAAATACGTGCTGCAGTCTGGCATAGAATGATTACACATTTGATATCTGGACTTATTCCATTCAGTTATCTACTAGTGATGGGGGCTATTACTTGAATCTTTGACAGCATTGGTACTAACATAAATATTGCAGTTTAACCAAGTGCTATAGTACTAGCATACCTTTTTTGACTTTTGGGGGGTTTTAGGAGGCTGTATGTCTCCCCTCCCTCCCTACTACAGTAACGTCTCATCTGCTGCTGATTGGAAATTGTGGGAGCTAAGAGTTCACCTCAGGATGCAGTGCCAGGCCCTGGCATGCTTCATCCTTTCCCTCCACACTAAGTTATATTTTCTTCTACTCATTACAGCTGTTTCCTCCGCCCAGTCCCCTTTGGGATCAGCCAGGCACAGGGCGCTCTGCTGTGTTCTGTGCTTTGCCGAGGAGAGTGTGGGAAAAGTCAAGGAAGGGAAGTGGAGGTAGGACCCGGGCCAGGAACCTCAGATAACCCAAGCCTGATCTCACGGAGAGTATCTCTGCCAGAAGTATCTCTGCCTGACAGCTCTTCGGTAACACTACTGCGATAGTCCCGTGCCACCTCTCTCCTGAACATGGCTATTTTGATAGATTTGGCTGCCGGCAAAGCTCTCCTATTTTAAAGAGCACAAACATCTAGTTTGTCTCTCTGTTTTTCCCTTAGCATTCACAGTTTGCTCTGGGCACTTGCAGCATTTAGGAAGAATATCAGTCTGATTTGTTGCCTGCAAGAGAGTCTAATTAAAACGAGAGAGCAGGATGGGAACTGATGACACACAGTGCAGCTGAGCCGCTCCCAAAGCTGAACATGGCAGCTGTGGTTCTCGTCATTTGCAAAGCCTCAGCCAACACGTCGGCCCACAGAGTTAAAATAAATGTCTAATTATGTTGTTTAATTATTTCGGTTCCAAATTCATGCTTGCAAAGTATTGCAAAAGACGGGTGAGAAACGCCGAGCACGCCGTGATCACGACTGTGGCCTGCCAGTGAATCAGAAATCATGATGCTTGTTCTTAGTCGTGTCCCTCCCTTGCCCCGCGGGGCGGTCAGGCTGCAGAGGAAGGTGTGTGTGCTCGAACCAGCCTCCAGCCCTCTCCCCTCCCCTGTCACCTGGCAGTGATTCACAGCACTGTTTTTCAGTGCGACGCTAATTAGCTGCTGAGCAGCATGATACTGCAAGCGCTAAGAGAAAAGACAGGAAGAGACTTCAAAGATGCTTACAGTTTTCTCTTTTTTTAAAAAAATCAGTATTGTGAAAGCGATACAAGAAATATCTAATCACTGCTGCCCAGATCCAGCAATTTGTTTTGTGCAGGAAAACGTTGCTCCACGTTATTCTGGGTGAGGCTGTGGCTTTCTCCTTTGCTTTCCATGGCGTGGTTATTCAGTGGGCCAAGGAGAGGGAGTAAGTATGGATTGCCTTGTTAAGTCTGGTGGCTAAACGTGGCCAGGGAGGTACTGTTGTGCCAGGGAGAGGAAAATAACTGCAGCAAGAGGGACTGAGATCCCCACATCAAAGCAGCCTCTTGGGAGGTGAAATATGCTAGGTCTAAGTCCAGTTTGGGACATGGGGGGCAAGGGGACACCTTTCCACCCACAGTTTAAGCAAATGCTCTTGATTAAAGTAATGAGAACAATTAGGTGCTTACGGATTTCTGTAGTTTTAGACCGTAGCCACAAAATTATTTGCCAGTAAAGAGATTAATACTATCTAGATTGATGGCTCCACTCTGTTTGTACAAAGGTTGTATATCAGTTAAGCTGTTTGTGAATCAACGGTTCATCTAAATTATCTTTACCAAGAGCACTGGAAATGAGGTAACTTTCCACATATGAATGGTTCCCACTGATCGTGCATATTTACTTAAGCAGTGGCCCACTACAGCTGTAACCTGTATGTGACCTATTTGCCATTCTTCAAATAGCTCAATGACAGATGAATACATTGAATGAATACATCGTCAGAAAATGTCTTTAAGAAATACTTCTCACTTCCATCTAAGTCTACTTGTCTTTTCCTGATGTTAAAGGTCTTCCTTTCCCCAGTCAGGGAAATTCTGCACAACATGAATGAAGATTACTAAAATAGTCAGTGCCTCACTTACTATTAACTTGCATGATGGAGACATCTGAACTCTTCAGGGAATACTTACAGTCAACAGTTTGCAGTCGTCAAACCCATGATTAATGCACAAAGAAATTGTGGCTGCAGGTGATGAACTTGGTGAGCTCTCTTGAGAACACAGTTTTGTTCTCCCACAAACTGAACCTCACATTTCTCATATCTATACTGAGACCTTCTCCATTTCTACGTAGAAAAAGTAATAAGAGGGGAAAATGAAACCTAGAGCACCGAGAAGCAGGGCCTATTCACAATCCAAAGGTTTGGCTTTTTTTTTAATGATGCACATTTTGCACTCCAAAGGGATTTAGTCCAGTAACAGTCGTTAATTATTGCAAAGAGAAACTGGATGAAAAGGAAAAGGAATTGTCCCTAGAGTTTAGTGTCAGTTTGCTGCTGATCTCTCTTCAGGTAATGTAAGGTACTACAAACAATGACTGCACACTGCAATCAACTGGAAAGCCAACCGATTTCTTAATACTTCTTTTGGAGCATGTGGTCAGTCAGCTGTATTCTCCTTTTCCCAATCAAGGCTTTCTGATTTTAATTCTCTGTTTCTCCCCCAAGCTGATGCTTTTTGTAATTAGAGCATTACAGAAAGACTTTCTGGAAAGCCTACATAGAAGAAAAAGTAGGTATCATTTCTTTTGTTCTGCTCTGATCCTGTGGCGATGTTTGATGTGATGATTACATGGAAATCTTGGTGCCCATCAAGAGAGTGGTAAGAATTCAGATGACTGATTTTTATTTCTCTTAACCTGGAGATAGTATAAATTGGAATTTGATAAAATGCACAAATTAGAGCAAAATGAAACTGTACTTTTTCAGCTGCCTTTGGGTCTCTAAACCTTGCCAGTCCCTTTCCTTGTGTGTTTCTGTTTTTTTGCGCGTGCACATCTGTGAGTAGTATTTTATTCTCACATGTATTTCAGGATTTATTCAGGCCTGTTTGTTTAAACTGTGCAATCCATAAATTTATAGATTGTCACTAGCCTTTATCTAGGTACCAGCTACAGTTCCTTTTTATCTTGGATATTATTTTCATATAATCCAAAGTAAATCTAAAATGTTATTTTATTTTCTGCACCTTTTTGTATTAATTTTCAACATCCTAGATTTTGTGGTGAGGGCAGAATCAATGCAATTACTTAGATACAGAAGGATATTAAAATATGCCATGATAGCTTCTGCTCGCTAAAATCCATGACCTGATCCCCAGTTCATAAGAATTTGAAGGAGACCAAAAAAAATGTTAACTGAGTTAACTGTAGGTTTCCAAATGTGCACTTCCACCTGGGCATGCAGAGGAGGGTCGTTAATCAATACACCCCATGCTGATTCTCTGCTGGTGAGGCTGCTTCCCACCTCTGTTGGTAAGAATGCACTTCCTTGCTTTTGAAGGCTTGGACTTACCCCTGCCCACTGTAAACTAGAAGGACCAGAGGCGACATGAGGCTGGTGTAGTAGGATGTGATGCATAACTACTGCTAAAAAGCCAGGGCGATTACCAGGTTGCAGCTCATCTCTCTGCTCTCTGAAGGCATGTTGCTTATCAGATACAATAAGTATGAGGCCGCTAGACCTGAGATGTCATTCTACCACATGGCCGAGAAAGGTAACCACGCTTCCGCAATCTGCTTTCACCCTCAAATGTTTATGCAACGGAGGACTACAGTTAAGCTCACACAGTGCATACATTGAAAAAATACTTCATCAAAACTCATGTCAGAATTAAATTTTTAAGTTGAATATTATCCTAGATTTTCAAGCACCTTGTTAAGCAATGGATATATTTGGGTTCTAGAGGAGTGCAACTTTGGCAGCATGACAATGGGGCATCCTGCAAGCATCAAAACAGCAACGGGTGAGATTTTCAGTGCAAGTACAGAATTAAGCTAGCAGAAGGAACATTGAAAGTTGTTATCATAAGGAAAGATTTCTGCATCACAATCCACACTTGAAAATGGTGTGGATCATTTTTTCTTTTGAAGAGGCTACAGTAAAGTGGGAATGGAGAAAGAGATAGAGAGAGAGAGAGAGAATGTAGTATATCGCTCTCTACAACTATGTGAAAGGAGGTTGTAGTGAGGTGGGTGTTGGTCTCCTCCCAAGTAACTAGTGATAGGACAAGAGGAAGCAGCCTATTTGCGCCAGGGTAGGTATAGACTGGATATTAGGAAAAATTTCTTTACTGAGAGAGTGGTCAAACATTGCAACAGGCTGCCCAGGGAGGTGGTGGAGTCACCATCCCTGGAGGTGTTCAAAAAACATGTAGACGTGGCACTTCAGGACACGGTTTAGTGGGCATGGTGGTGGTGGGTTGATGATTGGACTTGATGATCTTAGAGGTCCTTCCCAAACTTAATGATTCCATGATTCTATATACAGGCTTCTTTTATGCCAGCCTGTTAATGCCTGTTGCCCTTAATACAGCTTTTCTGCTGTTAAAATAAAAATGACAAAATCCCTCTCCTACTTTTCACTGAAGAGTTTAAAAGACTGAAATGGAGACTTCTGAGTTCTTGCAAGATCTTGTTATCCAGAGCATCTCTGGAAGAGTCTGGTACTTCAGTGAAACCTTAAGGTACTCCACATCTTTTCCATTCTAGTTTTCAGAATTCCACTCATGGGGATGGTCACTGGCTCTCCTGGCTCAGTATGCCATCCGGTTGCAGAGTGTCTTTCACCTTTAAGTGTGTGTTTACACAGTTAAATAAAGTGCTCTGCAAATGAAATGCTCAACTAAAATCCAGGCAGGAGGCTGCCATTGGTGGATGTCATATTTCTTCTTGAAATCTGTTGCTCTCTTCTAAGAGAAATTACCACAGATCTTCCATCTTCTAGATGCTTTATTCATCCACACAGATGATTGGGCCAATTTCAACTTTAACTTTCAACTTAAAGTCATATGAGGGTGGGTTTAGATATTTCTGGCTTACATTTCTAAAATAAAAAAAATGTTTATGAGTGCTAGCATGGCAGCTGCAAGATGTGCAGTGTGTCACTGTGAAGGCTGGGTAACTTCACAGTGGGGATGCCAGTACCTGCTTGGGTCTAGATACAATAGGAACTTACTTGCCTAGAACTTTGCAGCACCTAGCTTGACCCTAGAAACTAGGAAGAAATCTTAAAGAGATCAACCCACTTGGATAAAGAATAATCTGGGTATAGCAACAAACTTTAGAAATATCACTACCTTGATTTTTATTTTAATGGCAGCCAGACTTAAATGCATGAAATTTTGGACAAAACTTGAGCGCAACTAGTATACCCTCTATAAATTTTCTAAATACATGGCTGAGTGAAATACTAACTATATTTTTAATTAATTTTTTTTAGAATTAGATGACTTTGGATATTTTTACTTAGAAACATTTTTCATTCTTCAGTACTCAGTAAAGCCATGACCAAGGTGCGCAGTGTAGCTTTGAACAGTCTATTTAGCAATTTCCATTTCAAGGTTCAGAGCCTGAAAATTATGGATGAACTGTCTGAAATTATACATGAGCTTTCTGCAGAATGCTTTCCTTTATGAAGTCCTCCTAGCTTATGTTTCTTTAAGATTATTTGTTATTTAAAACATAGCTTGTCTTGTATTATTCAGATGCTTGAATTGCCTGTTACAGTAGCAATAACACACTCCAGGTAATTCATTTCCAGTGGAGCTTCACTCTGCTTGAGTGCTTAAAAAGCCATTTGGCTTTCCGTCTTGTACCTTTTAATGCCCCCCGCAGTCTGCAATAGCTGTTCAAGAAATTCATTGCTTGTTGTGGCCTATTGCTTTAATTTAAAAAGCTAAATTTGGAGACTCCACATGCTCTGCTTTCAGTTTTTCCAGTGTAAAGCTGTCCTACCATGGGAAACTGGCAATGGACTTCACTGTCCCTGAAAAAAACCTCAGCATTAATATAGTGGGCACAGAGTAGAAAAATGTTTTGGCTGTGTCATACTTGGTGATATGTAGCGTAGATATAAATTTGAAACCTGCCAAGGCTTCTAAAAAATCCCAGCTCTCTTAATGCCATCTCGACCTTGGGGGATTGAACACACCACGGAGATGCCGAGGTGGCACGTGACGTGGTACTCACGTGAGTCGGGAGGCACCACAGGAGTGTAAGCAAAGCAGCACGGCTGTGGCAATGCACTTACTGCCTGCATTGCTCCCTGTCTGGAGTGTCTGCCTGGTGCTGCATGATACTCCTGGCTCTTGGGGATAGGTTTTGTGGAGACATGTCCAACGGCTGTGATGTAAACACTGCAATTCAAGAGCATCCTAAGTCTCACCATAGCATTCTGCCCTCAGGACAGCCCCCAAATCTCTTTTTGCTTGACTAGATTTGCTCATGTGGTACCTAAAATCCTGGGAAGAATGACAGCCAACAAAGTTTTCCGTCCAGCAGTGGGCATGGAAGGTCTAATTTCTCCCATTTTTCTAAACCTTTACCTTATCTTGCATCGGAAAGGAATATACTGAAGTCAAGAGCTGATCTCTACTACGCAGGAAAGCTGTTGGTAAAAAAGCACCTAGCAACCAAGGGTAGACACAGTTGATGTCTAAAGGGTATTAAGCAATTCAGTAAGAGCTCTCCCACAGCCCCAGCATCTAGAACTGACTCTAGGTAGCACAGATCGGTGAGGTGCTGAATCTAGATCATCGCACTTGTGACTCTGCATGGTTTATCACTGCTTAGTCTTGGCAGATCAGCTTCTGATCCATTTGAAGGGCAATTTCCCTCATAGCATCTTCCCAAGTACCATCTAGGTATAAGTTTAGGTACAAACTCCAAATTTTAGGGTTCATCTAATGGTGATGGAGTCCCTTGTAACACGATAGAAGTCTGCTTCTGGGAAAAGAGGTTTGTTTGCATGTAAAGGTTCAGTCACACCACTGGGATGAGGGAAGTCTAAGTTAAACACTTTCAGCAGATCTGTCCTGTCCCAGGGGATTGCCCCCTCCTCCAGTGCCACAGAGCATTGAGTAAGATGTCACCTCTGTTAGAGCTGTGCCATTGTACAAGCACAACTTAAAGGTTTATGGATGTCAGAGGAGAAAGAAGGGTATAGTTTGGCTTTTGGTATATCTACCTAGTGTTTTGCAAGTAGAAGCATGCTGGCTCTCTCCAGGCTTCAAGCTGGCTGCGTGTGAGCCAGCTCTAAGCCAAAACTGTGTAGCTCCAGATAGCACGTCGCTAATCCTAGGCTAATCAGTAATCTGAAAGGCAGGATTTATGAGGTTGGGCCCACCGCCGCTCTAATGCAACCAGACGATATCCAACCCGCTGACAGAGCAGGTAGGCACACTGCTTGAATAAGGGCACCCAGCTTTGAGGTGCCTGGAAAAGGCCTTGGGTCCCAGTCAGCAACCTCCAATTTATTTCTTCGTCCGTGTCACACAAATCATACCGAGATTGGATTGATCACAGCATGATCAAAGCCACGCTGTGACAATAAGTAATTTGAGCTTCCATTTTTGCTGTTCATGGTGAGACCACTATTGAGCTTTTGAATATTTATAGCTTTACAACTTAGTTACTTACCTCTGGGTCACATCCCATGCTGCATATTGACTGCAAATTGATTTTTGCTCACTGTGTAACCCTAACTTTTAAAAATAAAGCTATTGCAGAATTATATTCAAAGGTCTTGTCTCTTCACTTAGAGGTAGCTCATATGCTATGTAACTTTTTTTCTCTTTTGTGATCAGTTTAGCACATAAAGCTGTTACATATTTAGTAGGCATTTTCATTTGCAGATTTTTTTTTCTCTTTAGACTTACACATTTTTGTGAAACAGCGGAAATCTTAATATGTAAAAGATTAATATGTGCTTTTCTTTTCAAATGGCCTGAGCATTAACATTCCATAAATAACCCAATTTTCCCTCTGAGTTGATAAGTAGTCAAATACTTCCACTAAGGACATTTTTACTTTATCACCCAGAATGTGAACAAATTTAAATTTAACTGGCAATTATTGGTGGTGAATGGAAGTTAAATATATGAGTGTTTTTCTAATTTAGTTTGGTTAATGTCATCTTCAGTGCTACTAAGTAATTGCTTAAGCAGCCATCAAGACAAAAGGCTCATGACAGGCTCATAGGCTCATATATTGCTGTGGTATACTAATTTATGCTGTGTCAGCACCATCCACCAAGAATCAAGAGATTCCAGCTTCTGATCTCAGGAACTTTAAAATGCTTTTTATTTGCATTAAGGAACTCTAAGAAATATATATAAAAAAAATCAGCCTCACTGTGGAATCTCTGTGTTCAAAAGCTGAAATGTCACCATATGACATCTCCTCAAAAATCATATGTAATTCCAGACATACACATTCCCCATGCGGCTATAACTCATTTATGTTAGTTACATAGACTGAAGGCTCAGGATCTATGCAACCGTTGAAACCATCTTCTGATCTTCACTTCCTTTGCTGAAGTTGCTTTTTTATTCTGACGCTTGACTAATGTATCAAAGTCCAGGGTTTAGGGGACTTGTTTCTGCAGTTCCAAGAAGGGTACTTATAGAACCAAACCTTAAAGTTCAAAAAGTGACAATGGATGAGAGTGGAGTCACTACCAGCTCGTATTCTAGGCATTCCACAGGTAATTACAAATACAAGCAGGACTAATAAATATTTGTACCAGTAGAACCCATCCTGGAGTGGGATTATGTTGTGCCAGGCTATGCAAACACAAAGCTCTTTTCTCTATAGCTGTACCAACTGGATAAAAACACACCATTTGGGTGGTCCAGCTGATATAATAACTTTTCATCGCTTTAATAAGCGTATCAGAAGAAATGGTTGGCTCTCCTAGTTCTATTAGATTCTTAAATGCATTTTGGTATAAGAAGAGATTGGTAACACCACACTATGAGACAGTGGTCAGACTTCATCTTGGGGAACGACGATCTGATTTTGGTCACCTATGTAGAGGAAAGATGAATTTGAAACATAGCTGATGCAGAGTGAGACTAGCAGTGTAGCTGGGGGACTAGGAGCCTTTTTTATGACAGAAGCTCTGCTGGTGTGGCCCCACCAGATTAAAGCTGAAAGATGACAGCTATCTGATAATTTAACTAGTATCTAATACATTGGAGTTGCAATACCAGGTGAAGGAGGAGGTAAGTGACTGATGATTCTTTCTGTTCAATTTAGTTTGATAACTTTTCATTCTTCTTTTCATAATTCCAATTAAGTGACTGTTCCTAAGGTCACTGTATGTGGAAGCCAAAAGGTAGAGAGTGGCTTTCTTTAAACTGAATTCAACAAAAGCAGACAAATAGCCAGTAAAGAATAGTATTATTTATTTACTTATTCCTTGAAATATGTAGAGTTGTTGTCAAATGGATTTCAAACATTATTACATTACAGTTTGTTGCTTACACTGGGGGTACTAATTTATAGTCACATTGAGCAGATGTACATGGTACGGAAGATTACCTGTGAAAAGCCAGATGTCCATACTTTTCTTATTCCAGAGAAGCAATGCCCTAATATCCTTTTAATTAGTTTGTACCTAGGGAAAGTAACACTCCTCTAAACATCAGACTATGAACAGAAGTCTGTTCTTTTCTATACTTGACAAGTATGTTTTTCAGAGTGAAATAATGAGACTATCAGGAAATTGGTCATTTATTGCTCCTGTAACTCCAAGCTAACTAAAGACAGTCAAAGAAGCGTAATGGACGGTCTTAGGGTTCCTTCTGAAACTGTATTTTTCTAATGTACACTTCCCTCAAATCTCTTTTCATACCATTTGACAGTGGCATATAATTAAAACTCACGTGTTTAATTTAGTTAAAATATACAGTCATGTTTTACTGTTCAGAAAGATACAGGATTAACCCCGATGGATAGATGCAGATCTACATTCCTAGCTAGATGTGTTTCTTCTCTAAGTTTTGCTGACGTACCTCCATTCTGAGCACTTGGCTTTCTTCCTGAGATAATACCATTCATGGCTTCCTGAGAATCTGGATGAAATGAGTCAGGGTTTTGTCAGGAGGATTAAGATGAGATCTAGTGAGGCATTCACATTAAAAATAGCCATGTAGAATCTCTCTGCTCGGGCAGCCATCTAAGCCAGGACAGCTCCAAAACTCATGCAGCATCTGTAACTCGGTCACAAAATTTTCCTTACTTTACCTTTATAGGGGAAGTCAGAGGCTTCCTTCTTTAAACAAAAGCTACCCCACTGATCTGAGCTTCTGCTCTACCTCACTGTGATCTACATGTGAGGTAGAACAGAGTTTAACCTCTGCCAATCTGTGTAGGTGACTACAACCTTAGTTTAAACCCTCTTACAGAGGAGACGATGATTTTCTTACCTAGAGTAATTTCTTGTCTAGAAACTCCAAATTAAAGAAAGATGCACAATTTGAAGGAGATGGTGTTTCTATCTCAGATATGCTGCTTCTTAAGGTGGTGAAGGTCACCTCTAAATCCTTTAGCCAAGTCTCCTGAGATGTGTAGGTGCAAATGTTATTTGTTTTAACATAATCCACTAGAAAATTCACTTTCAACATTGTGTTTGAATAGTGAGATAGTGTATATGCGGTGTATCAGCCTAAGCAGACGCTCCATCTGTGGTCCAATGTAAGAAGTGATCTGAGGAGAGAATATCTACAGTCCCTTGGACTGACAGTCTGGCAGTGACCAAGCAATTTCCTTACAGCAAGAGCTCTCTTTCCAAAGACTGCTAATGGTAAAGGAAAACGACTTCTTTAATTACTATTTAAGTGTAAGGACTCTTCAAAATAATTGACTACATTTTAAAGACAGTTTGAAGAATTGATAGACCTTTGTGTAAAAGATAAGCCTGTTTGCACTTATTTGAAACAGAATTTTAATTTATATTAAACCCTGATGAAAATAAAAGGATATTTCACAAAAAGGACCAATAAAGGAAAAAGTGAGCTTTGAAGATGCTGTAAAAATTCTCTGCTATAAAAATAAAGCCATTTAGAAAAATACTGCATATGTATGAAGCCAACTACATATTCACAAAGCTGAGGCTGAACTAAGAGCATTGTATGAAGGTGCTGTGTCGACAAAGGAATAACAGCAGCTAATTTCAAGTCCAGCCAAACATGAAAGAGCTTCATGTTTTGTTTTGTTTGTCTTTTTTTCCTCTTTTCAGAGCTGTTGAAAGGATAGAGCTATGAAGCCATCTTTATTATACTAGCAGTTACTTACTACCCCTCAATTTTATAATACTGTGCATAACCTCTTGCTGTATTCAAGATCGCCAAAAATAAAGGGCATAAGAATCACAGAATCACAGAAACACTAGGTTGGAAAGGACCTTCAAGATTATCAAGTCCAACCATTAATCCAGCGCCACCATGTCCCCTAGACCATGTCCTGAAGCGCCACATCCACACGTTTCTTGAACACTTCCAGAGATGGCGACTCCACCACCTCCCTGGGCAGCCTGTTCCAATGCCTGACCACCCTCTCGGTGAAGAAATTTTTCCTAACATCCAATCTAAACCTCCCCTGGCACAACTTGAAGCCATTTCCTCTTGTCCTATCACTAGTTACTTGGGAGAAGAGACCAACACCCTCGTCGCCACAACCCCCTTTCAGGTAGCTGTAGAGAGCGATAAGGTCTCCTCTCAGCCTCCCCTTCTCCAGACTAAACAACCCCAGTTCCCTCAGCTGCTCCTCATAAGACTTGTGCTCCAGACCCCTCACCAGCTTTGTTGCCCTTCTTTGGACATGCTCCAGCAACTCAATGTCCTTCTTCTAGTGAGGGGCCCAAAACTGAACACAGGATTCAAGGCGCAATCTCACCAGTGCCGATTACAGGGGGACAATCTCTTCCCTACTCCTGCTGGCCACACTATTTCTGATACAGGCCAGGACGCTGTTGGCCTTCTTGGCCACCTGGGCACACTGCCGGCTCATGTTCAGCCGGCTGTCAACCAGCACCCCCAGGTCCTTTTCCGCCGGGCTGCTCTCCAGCCACTCCTCCCCAAGCCTGTAGCGTTGCATGGGGTTGTTGTGGCCAAAGTGCAGGACCTGGCACTTGGCCTTATTGAACCTCATACAGTTGGCCTCAGCCCATCGATCCAGCCTGTCCAGATCCCTCTGCAGAGCCCTCCTACCCTCCAGCAGATCAACACTCCCACCCAGCTTGGTGTCATAAGAAGCTACAATATAGTTTAATAGCTGCCCAGTTTATCACTGTCTTGCACTATATTGACATCACAGAAACATGACTTCACAGAACACCCAGATGGCAATAACTCAAGAGCAATAAAATACTTTTGTTCTGATAAACTCTGTTACCACTTCTGCTGGCTTTGTATAAATATGTATATGTTTATATAAAAAAAAAACCTAACAAAACAAAAACCAAGCTACCCCACAGTAAGTTTTAAATCCAGATTCCTTCTCACAGATTTTTTTTCCTTTTTATGCTGAGGAACAGGAAGTTAACCAGTATAGTGGAATTTAATGAAACCTTGCTAATATTGATATAGCCTTTCTAGCAAAACTAGATACTACAGCAAATATTAGGCAGTGCTAGTGAGGATTTCGGTTTTGAATACAAAACTAAATTCTTTATCTCAGACTTCTCATTTAGCAAATAGTGACTATATTCAATTGTATAGCCAGTACCATTCCCATTTTTATAACACTGTATAGCACATTACAGGAGTGGAGACTTTCTTCTCCCTCCCCTTTCCAAAACTATTATCTTCTGTCTAGTTTTGGAAATGGCACTTATGTTGGGAGATGAAGAACTCGCCACCCATCCTGCATTTGCTCATGCTCATCCTTGTTTGACTTCAGAGTAGGAACTCAGTTACCTCCCCATAAGTGCCTACAACCATTTTAAATATTTTAAATACCTCCTTGGCCCCTGGTTGCCTCTTCTTCAAATAGTGGGGCTGTACGGTAAATCCTGGATCGTATCTGCCAGCCGTATGCAGATGTTTACCTAGACTTCAGTAAAGCTTTTGACACTCTTTGCCACAGAGTTCTCTTGGAGAAACTGGCTGCTCATGGCTTGGATGGGCGTACTCTTCATTGGGTAAAAAACTGTCTGGATGGCTGAGCCCAGAGATTTGTGGTGAAATGGAGCTAAATCCAGTTGGCAGGTGGTCACAAGGGGTGTTCCCCAGGTATCAGTATTGGGGCCAGTTCTGTTTAGTAACTTTATCAATGATTTGGATGAGGGAATCGAGTGTTCTCTCAGTAAGTTTGCTGATGACACCAAACTGGGCAGGAGTGTTGATCTGCCTGAGGGTAGGAAGGGTCTACAGAGCGTTCTGGACAGGCTGGATCTATAGGCTGAGGCCAATTGAATGAGGTTCAACAAGACCAAGCACCAGGTCCTGTGCTTGGGTCACAACAGGATCAGCCCCAGCCAGCACGGGTTCATGAAAGGCAGGTCCTGCTTGATCAACCTGATCTCCTTCTATGACCAGGTGACCCACCTAGTGGGTGAGGGAAGGGCTATGGATGTTGTCTACCTGGACTCTAGTAAAGCCTTTGACACCGTCTCCCACAGAGTTCTCTTGGAGAAACTGGCTGCTCATGGCTTGGATGGGCGTACTCTTCATTGGGTAAAAAACTGTCTGGATGGCTGAGCCCAGAGATTTGTGGTGAAATGGAGCTAAATCCAGTTGGCAGCTGGTCACAAGAGGTGTTCCCCAGGTATCAGTATTGGGGCCAGTTCTGTTTAGTAACTTTATCAATGATTTGGATGAGGGAATCGAGTGTTCTCTCAGTAAGTTTGCTGATGACACCAAACTGGGCAGGAGTGTTGATCTGCCTGAGGGTAGGAAGGGTCTACAGAGCGTTCTGGACAGGCTGGATCTATAGGCTGAGGCCAATTGAATGAGGTTCAACAAGACCAAGCACCAGGTCCTGTGCTTGGGTCACAACAACCCCATGCAACGCTACAGGCTTGGGGAAGAGGGGCTGGAGAGCTGCCCGGCGGAAATGGACATGGAGGTGTTAGTCGACAGCCAGCTGAATGTGAGCCAGCAGTGCGCCAAGAAGTGGCCAACAGGTGGCCAAGAAGGCCAACAGCATCCTGGCTTGTATCAGAAATAGTGTGACCAGCAGGAGTAGAGAAGCAATCATCACTCTGTGCTCAGCGCTGCTGAGGCTGCACCTCCAACACTGTTTTGGACCCCTCATTACAAGAAGGACATTGAGGTGCTGGAGCATGTCCAAAGAAGGGCAACCATGCTGGTGAAAGGTCTAGAGCACAAGTCTTATGAGGAGCAGCTGAGGGAACTGAGGTTGTTCAGACTGGAAAAGAGGAGGCTGAGGGGAGACCTTATTGCTTTCTACAACTCCCTGAAAGGAGGGTGTAGCAAGGTGCGTGTCAGGCTCTTCTCTCAAGTAACAAGTGATAGGATGAGAGGAAATGGCCTCAAGTTGCGCCAGGGGAGGCTTAGATTGGATATTGGGAAAAATTTCTTCACTGAAAGGGTTATCAAGCATTGGAACAGGCTGCTCAGGGAAGGGGTGGAGTCACCATCCCTGGAGGGATATATAGACATGACACTTAGGGATATGGTTTAGTGGTAGACTTGGTAGTGTCAGGTTTACAGTTGGATTTAATGATCTTAGAGGTCTTTTCCAACACAAATGATTCTATGATTCTATGTCTCAGATAGATACTGTGGCTTATACTTCTCTTAATGGATGTATCATCTTGTAGAGAGTCACTTTATCATAAGGGTCTCAGTTTTTAGTTGCCCTCCATGTTTGAAATCTCTAGTGAGTAAATGATAAATTGAGAAGGAACATTAGATGCACGTTTCTGTGCTGGGACCCACTTGCACTGTGGGTGCTGCTCTGCAGTGCAGCCACCTTGGCAGGTGCTGGCTGGCCTTGTTTACCTCAAAGAAGCTCCTGAGACCTGACTCCTCATTGTTTGCAAGGCAAGTGAAGATACCCAGGGATATGTTCTAGCCAAATCCACTTTCACTCTTCTTTATTGTCAGTAGCATTTTATTACTTACCTATTTTAGGTAGTTTGTTATTTCAATTTAAGTACAAAGTGTTTCATTTCAGGAAATTGCTCTCTGCTGACTTTTGCCAAGAAAATCGTCCAAAGTGTTTCATTTCAGGAAATTGCTCTCTGTTGACTTTTGCCGAGAAAATCGTTTCCTCTTTTTTTCGTATTACTGAGATTACAGATTTTCAAATAGATCAAGTTTATCAGTGCCATATGACTTCCTGATAAACCGTCCTAACCTGATGTAGGATGTCCCTTCCTCCTGGCCACTGGGTATGGGAATAAGGTGAGAAGGATCACCTGGTTTTAATGGGAATGGAGATAACTGGAGCAAAGACTATTCC